>NC_057881.1:1701284-1846284 GCF_019740435.1 Gambusia affinis
ATCCATCCATCCATACATCCATCCATCCATCCATCCATCCATCCAACCAACCAACCAACCATCCATCCATCCATCCATCCATCCATTTTTAGTTTAACTCTATATATATGTAACATTTGATGGTTTATATCTGAGCAGCGGCCGTTACTGAACCATCCATCCAACCATCCATACATCCATCCATCCATCCATCCATCCATCCATCCATCCATCCATCCATCTTAGCTGAGCTCGTCCAGCAACGTTGATGGAGAGGCCTGAGCAGCTGCCTGCCCAGGCGAGCCCATCTGGTTTGATGGCGGTGCAGCGGCAGGTTGAGGCTGTTGAGCTGAGCGATGTCCAGCGCCGCGATCTGCTCGATCTTCTTCATTTCAGATTCAGAACTGATCAAGCTGTCAGGATTGTTCCTGGTTTCCTTGGTGGTTTCACTACAACACAACACACAGCACCTGAAGAGGGAATGATGGGACACGGAGAGAAAAACTCAGTTAAACTGTGTGGAATACAGAAGAGCAGCGTTCACATGATGAATTCATTTATTCAGGGGGAAAACTGTATATTTCCATCAAAGACTCAGAAAATTTCTTATTATCATAAAAACTATGCAAGATCCTCAAAATTCCTCATTTTAATTTTAATTTTGTATAAAATTGCTACAAAATTATTCTAGAATGTTATTAACTTATTCTTGCATTATTATTACTTTATTCTTGAAATATGACTTCATTCCCTCATACTTTATTCTGGTATTATTACAACTGTATTCCCACATTATCAGAATGTTATCAACATATTGTTATGACTTTATTCTCATATTATTGCAACTTTATCCCCATATTAACATGAATTCATTGTGCTAATGCGATGACTTTATTCCTGCATAGTTTTGTCTTTATTTTTGCATTATTACATCTTAGCCTGGTGCTAATACTCTGTCCTTTGGTTTGGCTCGTAAAAGCAAACTAAAACATAAGTGACTAATCATAATTTGCTCATGACTGAACATGTTGTGTTGGTCTAATATGAACATGTATCCAGTAACATCTGCAAACGCTGCTGGAAACCAGTTAACAGTTCCTTTGCTGGATCCAACCAGCCCGTTGCTGCCGGACAGACTTTGTCTCCATTAGGAGGTGAAAGTGACTGACAGCTGCAGGTGTGCAGGACCAGCCAGGAAGGAAGAACTGAGCTCCAGTTTGTGTTTTACAGCCACAGAGCAACTGGGAAAGATCTGCAAGTAAAACCAGATCCTGTTGTTCATGGAGGCCGGGGAATTACCGCAGAATAATGAAATTACCTTAACTCCAACTTGTTTTATGTAAATTTTCTGTCCAGGATATGAACTGAAGGCTCTAAAGCAGGGGTCTCAAACTCCAGGCCTTGAGGGCCGCAGTCCTGCAGTTTTTAGATGAGCCACAGGTACAAAACACTGGAATGAAATGGTTTAATTACCTCCACCTGTAGATCAGTTCTCCAGAGCCTTAATTATTCTATTCAGGCGCAGCAGAGGCTCATCTAAAAGTTGCAGGACTGCGGCCCTCGAGGACTGGAGTTTGAGACCCCCGAGCTAAAGTCTAATTTGTTCTCAGTTCCTCTCAAAGAATACAAATCATATGAACAGCAGAAATGCTGGATGTTCTTTAAAGTGAAAAAGCTGCAGATGCTCAGAACTCCCAGATGATTCACCATCTGCCTCAGCATCACCGTTATCTTCTTCATCTGCTCTGTTTTTGTAGATTGCATCGTTTTATTTTAATTTAGTTTTCAGTTTCTCTTAAAGTTTTATTTTAATTTCATCTGTGATGTCCAACCAAACCACAAACAAATCATGATGGAACAGATTTTACTCAAAAACAAACTCAACCAACTGAAAGAATAATAATAATAATAATAATAATAATAATAATAATAATAATAATAATAATAATAATAATAATAATAATAATAAAGCTTCATTTAACAGTCAATCTTTGTAGCTTGGCACGTTTCAACAACAAGGCGGTTAAATCATCTCAAACGCGTCACACTGTCATTAAACCTGGACAGCAAACTGTCCCTAAAGTTATTTTCAACCATTTTCAAGTAATATAAACCTTATACTCAAAGATCAATAAACTTTAAATTCTAATAAAATTTAACAGCAGAAAACATTTTAGACATTCATGACAATTCAACAAAACAACAGAAACAAGAAATAAAATGACATAAAAAGGTTTAGTTGAATCTAAAGCATCAGACTGAAGACTTTTATCAGCGAGTTTCTGGTAGAAAAAGAGAAAAAAACATCAATTGTTTTATTGTTCAATTGATTGATTGATTGATTGATTGATTGATTGGTGTGGCAGAGCTACCAGTGAGATAATTGTGAATCCAAATCAGACCAAATTTCAGCCGTATGAGGAAATATAATCTGATCTCTGAGTGTATCAGTTTCAGTTTTGTAGATCTTTATTTGACTAGTGTTCGTTTTTAGGCTCTGAAGTCTAAAATGAAATAAGATCAGTGTGTTTAAGCCACGGTTTAAAGCGAATCTTTCTGTTTTAATGTCTCTTTCAGGATTTCTGTTGGCAGTAACGAGATCCTCTGCCTCCGCAACCTGAAACTGTCAAACACTGAAACTGAAACACGTAAACGGTGTCAGCCTCAGCTGAAAACCTCTGAAACTGAACGACAGCGACCGCCCTCGACCAAAGATGTAAACATGATTCACGCCTCTATCCCGTCCTCCATAAATAGCACATTCCGGCCTGCCGGGCCCGATATGGACGGAGCCGTGTGGGACTCGGGCCGGCCGGGCCGGACCTGCAGCTGTTGTTGGTGTCCCATGAAGGGGAGAGAGCTTCACTGCTACAAAAACTAAAGACACCCTGCCTGAAACAGAACAGCAACAATCCAGCAGCAGAAACTCTGGAGAACTTCTTTACAAAACTTAAAAACACAAATATTGAGTTTCAAAGAATGAACATTAAGTAATTACACACATTTATGCTGCAAGGGAGTGTGAGAATAAAGTTTAAGTCCAAATCAAATAAAATTTTAAAATTATAACAGCAAAGGAACAAAAAAACGGTTCAGTTTGGATGAATGTTCTCCAGTACGCTGATGACTGTCTTATTTTCAACAAATGTCAGAGGGTAAGGCATTTGTTGTTAATCCTCCCCAAAAAAGAAAGAAATTTGGTCATGTCCATGCTAATGCTAAAGCTAACACAAAAGGTAATGCTAATGCTAAAGTTTAAGTTCAATTAGCTGGTTTAGTTTTAATTGTAACCTGGAATATTACATTATTTTTTGGGTATACTTTGCAATATTTTTGTTCTAGTTAAAAGATTAAAATAAATAGTAAAATTAAGTTTAGCATAATAAAATTTTTCAGAAGATATTATCAAGATGTAATATTTGTATATCAAAGGAATTAAAAATCCGATTCAGTGATGCTACATTCAGCAAAAGTTGGGATTAACCAGAATAATTTATCCTTTTTTTTTTTCCCCACCAGGAGCCCACAAATTTACATTTATGGGCTCTAGTGACCCTTTTTTCATAGTAGGCTGACAGGAGAGGGGGGAAGGCATGTGGCAAATGTCGTCGGGTCCGGGAATCGAACCCGCGACGGCCGCGTCGAGGACTGGGGGCCTCCAGGCGTGGGGCGCGCTAACCTCTACGCCACTGGAGCACGCCCCTAATTTATCCTTTTTGAACCACAAATGCATCAGCCATGTTTTACATAAGTTCAAGTTGTTGACATTTTTCTACTTAAAATGATTAACAGGATTTTCAGGTTTATTTTTATTGAATCCTGCAGGCTGATATCAGATGTCAGATTTAGTAACAGATTCAGACGCATGAAAATAACAACCAGCTGTCAGAAACATGTGGCACCAAGGTCAGACTGGAACCAGTACTGGGAGGTCTTCATCATCATCATCATCATCATCATCATCATCATCATCATCATCATCATCATCATCATCATCATCATCATCATCATCATCATCATCATCATCATCATCATCATCATCAGAGATTACCTTTATTTTTACTCCTAAACTAACCAGGTAGCTTACATCTGTACATTATACGTTATATATACCGTAGAAACTAAAGTGAATCATAATTAACTGGATATTATTCCTCAAAAATCATGTTGTTTTTTTTAGCAATAACAAAAATCTTACAACTTAAAGAAAAAAGGGGTGGGAGAATGTTGAAGAGTTGAGATTTGAAAAACTTTTTATAAATTTTCTAAAACAATTTATTTTAAAAAGATACAGAGCACAAAAAATACAAATAGCAACACAAATATTAATAACTGCAAAAATATGAAATACCTTCTATATGAAATATATTTGTAGAGATCATTGGATTAAAACGTAAAGAAAGAAACACTGTGGAGGGAAAATATGTAGAAGTTTTATAATTAAGCTTCCATAAACTAATATGTCCCAATTCTGCATCTGAATTAAGTTATTGAATCTGAAATCAATCAATTATTTCTCTCATGTTGCTGACAAACACTGAAAATTTTTTTTGACAGAAGTCCAGAAAAACAAACCAGAGTTTATGTAAGCTGTTTTCCTGATGAGAAATGAAGAGATAGATTCACAGAAAATGATTTACAACCAAAGATCCTCCTTGAGTTTCACACAGAAACAGAAACAGAAACAGAAATGAAATACATTAAAAAAGCAAGTTATTACAGAGTAAAGATGCTTCTTTCAGCAGAGTTTCTGATTATTCTGCAAAGTTTTCATTAAGTTCATCAGAGAGACAAACTGTAGGCTCAAAGTCTAAACTGTTTGTGTCCAGCATGTGTGGGGTCTGCAGAGATACTAGCTGTCATTTTTCTGACCCTAAACCTGGAAGGAGGGAAGATCAGCCCTGACAGTTAATCTGAAAACCAGTTAGTCAGACTGGATATGCTGGGTTCACTGGAAAACAGAGAACGGAGCCTCAACTTAAAAAAGTTAATTTGTTACATGTAATTAAATTAAGTTTGTGAGACTTACTGAATTTACATTTGTTTAACATGACAAGTTTATAAACTTAACATATTTATTTGGATAAACTGAAAATGATTCCTGTAACAAATTAACTCAGTTTGTTTAAGTTGGATCACCTGTTTTCTTTTTTCAGTGTATCTGTGTCGAACTTTTACACTTTTAATTGTTTAAAGAGGGAAATAATAACAATGACAATAATACTACTACTACTACTACTACTACTACTACTACTACTAATAATAATAATAATAATAATAATAATAATAATAATAATAATAATAATCATATAACAAGCAGTGGATAGAATACCGTACAGAGTTTCTCTCCATGCAGTTGGTTCGTTGTGATTCAGTTCTAGTTCTTCTGGTGTGTTTCAGTCTTTTTATGACAGCAGGTCACATATGAGCAGCAAACAGAGTATTTCACTGAAAACGGGTTAAAAAGCAGCTGAACTCTAAAAACCCTTAAATATCCTCATCAGTACAACATTAACTGGGTGGTACTGAAAATCTGAGAAATGGATTAAATTCAAAGTTTTACCTTTTCCTCCTTTCTCTCTCTTGTTCCTTTCTTTTCTCTTGTGTTTCCTTCCTTTATGTTTAGTTCCTCAGTTGTTTTCCGTTTTGTCTCGTCCTTTAGTCCGTCTGCAGGAGTGCTGTGTGTGTGTGTGTGTGTGTGTGTGTATGGTTCAGGCTCCCACCAACAATGTGACGTCGGGTTCGTCAGAACCTCCTTCACATTTTCCACCTCCATCTCCAAATAGAGACTCTCTCCTTCAGCCTCCCGCCCGAAAATAGATCTGAGTTTCCCAGCTGTCCCATCGCCCAGAACCTCCGGCTGGGTCTCAGGTTCTGGTTCTGGATCCGGTTCTCTCCTGAACATCAGCCAGATTTCTCATTACAAAATGAAAACAAGGTCAATTTTTCTTCTCCAGACGTTACAAACAACCAAGAGAAATTATTAGAGATTTTTGAGGAATTCAGTCGATTTTTGTTGCTGTTATGTTTTCTCTAAAAATGAACTTGAATAAATAAATTTCTAAAGTTGAGCCGTTATGACCTCTCCTCATGAATATCTGAACATCTCCTCAATTTTTAAATGTCACTATAAATGAGTTCCAACTTAACCTTATGAGTAAAAATCAAGTCACTTTTTTAAAACAAATGTTGATTTTGTTATATAAATGAAAAAACACATTATTAAAAAATTCTGGAATAATTAAAACACAGCACATTTAATAAACAAAAAACATGAATGAATAAATAATGGATAAATAAGTAATGGATAAAATAATAATAAAATAAAATAATAGAAATCTGACTAGAAAAGGGATTTAAAAAAAAAAATCCGAAATAGCTTTCAGAGAAGTCACAGCAAATTTAATAAGTGAATAAATAAATAGATAAATTTGTCTTTCTGAAACAAACTTTACTGTTCATAAAAGTATCGCACATTATTTTAAAAAATCTATAAATGTTCGTGTCCATTCACAAAGGGTTCAAATATTTTTTATAAATAAAAAAATTAAAACCTATTCAATAAACAAAAAATAAATAAATGATGAATAAAATAATAAAAATTAAATTAATGAACCAAAAAGTCAGAAAAATCTAGTATATATTTTAAAAAGAGGCCAATCAAGGCCAGTTTTATGGATAAATCATTAAATAAGTCAATAAATTAATAAATTTTCTGCATCAAATTTAACTTTTTTTGCTAGATAGAGAATAGAAAAAAGTTATAGATTATTAGAAAAAAATCTATAAATGTTCATGTCCAATAAAAAAATGGTTCAAATATTCAATAAATTAAAAAACAAGCACAGTTGAAGCACGTGTAATAAATGAATGAGTGAATGTATAAATGAATTGATGAATAAATATGTGAGCTCGCGGCATTCTTAATAATTAAATATCTGCAGTTATTTTTGAAGCTGTTTTTTGTTTTGTTTTAGTTTTTTGTATTAACAGGTCTCTTTTATACTATCTGTTCTACGGAGTTAACGATCCTCCATCTTCACCCTCTACAGTTTTCTGTTTTATTACAGAAAAGCTGCGTTTACTTCATGTTTGTTGGTGTTTTTTCTTTCTATTGGATGTTTTGCGGCAGCGTGTTGAAGCAGCGGAACTCCTCCCCGGCTGTGTCGCTCTGCTCAGCCCGGATCCTGAAACAGTTTCCGGGGGACAGGGTACCAGCAGCAACAGCAGCAAAACCACCAGCAGCAGCCATGGCGGATCAGCTGCTGGAAACAGTGGAGCGACTTCAGTCCCGGATACAAGACAACCCGGAGCCCCGAAAGGTAAACCAGTCACCCAGTCCGAGACAACCGGGCGCCATGATTTTGAACCACCGAGTCCCGAGAACCGTCTTAAGCCGAGAAACGTCACAGACGTTCGGACACGGCAGCTTAGCGAGAGTCGTAACCGTTTTCTTAAATGATGCGTTCAGGGACTGCCGTCTGGCTCCGGCTTTAGGATTCCTTTAAATGAAATTTGACAGTTGTGGTTTACAGTTGTGTTTATAGTTGTTAAAAGTATCACAAAGGTATATATATATAGAATTGTTTTTATTACATGTTCTAATCATAAATGGCTCCTTTTTTGTGCGACATGACAGAATATTTTAGATCATTTATGATAAAACTCACGGCTACTACTGTGAAACGTTTAATTGCACCGGAATATTAGGAATATTTTAAAGATTACTCAGATTTTTCATGAACGGTAAATTCCAGACAAGTTGACAATAGAACAGGACAGATTTAAACAATTTATTTCTCTCAGCAAATACTTGTTTCTATAGATAGATGTATGGTAATGGCAGTGTTCTGGTTTCACAGGGGTTTTAATTGAAGGGTTGGGGTTTTAACAGATGAATAATGTGACCAAAACAGGTATGTAAGCAACTCCTGAGTGACAACACCCAAAGAAATCCTGCAGTTTACGTGAGAGGGTCATGGTTTGTCCGAATGAGGCAGGAAATGTCCACCAATCAGTCAGAACTGATGTTTTTCCACATGAAACCTGAAGCATCTTTAAGGATTAATGATGGTTTCAGTTTCCTCTTTTACTTTAGAATTTAAAACAATTTTAATCAAATCCAGGTGCAGACAGATTAGATTCCAAAACAGTCAAACTACAATAAAATCCACCACATTTAGTATTCTTTGATTAATAAGTTAATTAAATGTCTTATTTTTCTTATTGAGTGCTATATAAAAACAAATCTTTATAAAATTTATTTTATTCATATTATTTAAACTTAGCAAAACAATTTTTTTCTGTTTAGTCTTTTATTTTTTTTAAACTTAAACCATCTGAAGTCGGTGTGTATATCTTGATTTTATTTGCATTAAATATTGTTTTAATTTTTATATTAACATTTGATTTTTATTGTTCAAATACCCAAATAGTTGTTAAAACTTAAATTAAATAAATTAAAAAAACATTAATATTAGAATTTAGCGAGCTTATTGTGTATTTGTTACATGGTAATAGGAAATCTACCGTAATAGCGTCAAGATTTCCGACATTTTGTGAATGCATCGCAGAGACGTCACTATATTTACTGAGCTTCAACTTGTTCATACTGGCCCATTTAACTGAAGTTTTCACCCACACGGAGCCATGTTAGCCTGGTTCGGTGGCTGGTCGCTTCACTGCGAGACACTGATGAAAAACTAACTGATCAAAATCAAACGGAACCGGTCCAATACCGGAACGCTCCAGTTAGAGCAGATGTTAGCCGCTAAGCTAGCCGCCGTCAGTCCGGTCAGAGGAGTCCGATCTCCAGCTGAAGGCCTGAATGTTTCCCCCTGCCCTGGTTCCCTGGAGCCGGGCCACAGCTGCGGGTTAAACACCGCATTCTGTGGGAGGAAGACCGAGAAGCGCAGAGCTAAGCTGAAGCTGACTGAGCTCCTCTTTGTTTTAACAAAGAGATGCGTTCGGGGACCAGAAGAGGCGTTTAAGGACCTGAATAACCAGTAAACCCAGATAATTTCACCCAGTTTAACTGATTTTATCCACACGTCTTTATTTACACTGATTAAGAGCATCCAGAGAGGACCTGAGGGTGCACTTACTTTAAAAAACACAATAATTATATATAACAAATTTTTTTCCCATTCATACAACACAAACCAAATATATTTGAGTTTTTGGTGTCATCGCCTTTATCCCATGACTTAATTCCCTTACATTCCTAAATTTTTAGCTCAAATATGTTCCAGAAAAAGTTTTCTTAGTCACAACACTTAAAGTTGCTCTGGGATTGAAGACACAGAGCTTTGGCAAGGTTCTGCCGTCATTTTGTTCCGCACATCTTAAGGTGTCCAGCATTATGGAGACATTGTTGTTGACCATTTCTCGGGTTTCTATGGTTTTTAATAAAAAGTTAACAAATTAAATGTTTCTTTGAGGAAGTAAATTCAAAGCAAGCATGAATAGGAGTCGGTTTACTTATCTGCTCCTCTTGATTAGATCAGATCTTTAAACTTTAAACTGTTTGTTTTCCAGTTACTGAAGGCTCTCAAGAGACTGGGAGAAGTGCAGATGACTGTGGACATACTGGTGGTAAGTTCTGCTCTCTTTAGAGTTTTATTCAGGGAAAACATGTTCACCTTCAGGCTGGAATGGGTTTCCAGTCTATTAAAACCCAGTTTGACTCCCAGCTGCTAACAGTAACACGTAGCGCCAACGTAGCGCCGTGTTTTCCTGCTAATCTCCATATTTCTGTCATCCCACAGAGAACTGGAGTGGGCAAAACTGTGAACTCCTTCAGGAAACATGACTATGCAGGAGAGCTGGCGAAAAGCCTGGTAGCCAAGTGGAAGAAACTGGTTCCTCAGACTACAGACAGGTAGCACCTAAACACACAAACAGCATCAAATCATTAGTTGTCAGGTCTCCTGGTTTCTGTGTTTGGTTAAAGAAAAAGTTGATCCAGGGACTGATTGAGGTTATTATCATGTGTAAAATCTACGATGCACGTCTTTATTTACACTGATTAAGAGCATCCAGAGAGGACCTGAGGGTGCACTTACTTTCTCATGTCAGGTTAATATGAACCACTGGAGCCAATGGTGATGCGTTCAAGGTTCATTTCCTCTGTTTCTCTACAGCTATGGAAAACTGAAAATAATTAATTTATTACGTAACTTATCTTTTTATATAATTTATTTATTATACATCACAGTACAAAATTCATAGCGGCAGTACATTCGTAAAAAAGAAAAACATATATATAATACATTTTATTTTTAACTGATAATAAATAGAATATGTATTTTTTGTTATTATTTTATATGTATATAACAATTTTTGTTTTTTGATAAATTAAAAAATATCTATATAGAGATAATTTTCAAAATATATAATTTTATTATTTTATTTTTAATAATCAGATGGCACAAAAATACATAAATTATTCAATAAAAATATTGAGAAATTATTTAGATGTTTATTAAATAATAATAATAATGATGATGTGTTTTAGGTTAATTTTTTTCTGTGGTTTCTCCTCAGACCCAACAGTCACCAGAAACCAGCTCCCCAGTCCCACCACAGGTCCTACAGAGAGCCGTCCCCTGAGGAACAGCGCTCCTACGTGGAGGAAGAGGAGGAGGAGGAGGAGGAGATGGTGTACCACTTAAACTACTCCCTCTCTCCTCCTCAGCAGCAGCAGTTCAGCCCCCCGCAGCGAGGCGGCTACGAGTCAGAGGAATACGAGCCGGAGCCGAGCCCTCCTCCTCTTCCTCCTGCTCCTCTTCCTCCTCCCCGTAAGGAGATCCACCAATGAAGAAGCACAGCAGGAAGTCGACGGCGCACGACACCAAGAAGGAAGAGAAGAAGAAAGGAGGAGAGGACGGTGAGTCTGGGCCGGTTCTGACCCGACACATTTAACCTGAGAGAGATGATTACCCAGGCAAACACTTTGAGTTAGAGAACTTCCTGTTCCAGAGGATCATCAGGTTTGCTGACAGGAAGTCCCAAACAGTTTCCTCAGAACTGCTGACTCATCGGTTCTGTGAGCCGTCGCCGCGGTGACGGATAAACCAGCAACGTTTATCTGACAGTGTGATTAATAACACCGCACTGTGGAAAACTATTTATTCATTCATTTATCGATTTAGTTTTAATCATTTGGTACCAAAATACAAAAATTATTAGACATAATTAACAATTAACATTTGAGTTAATTAGTTTTATTAAATAACAATACTAATAATTCATATTATTATTATCATTATGTTCTTGTAATAATGAACTATCTAGATTATTATTGATAGTAACTATATTTAGTGCCAAAGCTGCTTAAAACAAAATGGCAATAGGACTAAATATATGTATATATTTTGAATTTGAATATTTAAATTATTACTTTTATTACTTTATTATTATAAATAGTCTTTATTTATCGATTTAGTTTTAATCATTTGGTACCAAAATACAAAAATTATTAGACATAATTAACAATTAACATTTGAGTTCATTAGTTTTATTAAATAACAATACTAATAATTCATATTATTATTATCATTATGTTCTTGTAATAATGAACTATCTAGATTATTATTGATAGTAACTATATTTAGTGACAAAGGTACAAAATAAAACATAATTTGGACAATTTATATGTATATATTTTGAATTTGAATATTTAAATTATTACTTTTATTACTTTATTATTATAAATAGTCTTTAATTTACCTGAGCCAGACGATTCTCTCTGTTCTAGTAAATAATGATGGAAAGCAGATGAAACCAGGTGCAGTTTCTGCTCTGAACCACTAGATGTCGCTAAGCGGCTTCAGAGTTCCCTGCAGCTGCTACGTCCCGCCACCTCGGCTCCGTTTATTCATGTGATTTTTGACTTAAAATGAAAACTTAAACTGCGTTGCTTCCATTTTGTCTCGTTATTTTTCTGAAACTGTTGCTTGTTGTTGACGTTTTTCTCCTGACCATTCCGTCACCAGGTCGACCCCGACCACCGAAGGACCCCCCCTCCAAGGAAGACGACGATGACTTCGAGGCGCACACCATGTCCTTCGAGTCGTTCCTCACGTACGACGCGCCGACTCCTGTCAAGAAGAAGAAGAAGCAGCAGCCGTCGTCCTCTTCTCACAGCAGACCGTCTCAGTCCTCCTCCGGTTCGTCGTCACGTCAGAACAGAACGACGGCCTCCTCTTCCTCCTCTTCCTCTAAATCTAATAAAGCCAACGGATCTCAGAGCTCCAAACGGAGTCACTCCGACTCCAGGTCTTCAGAAGCCAAACCAGAGAAACGCAAACGGGTGAGAAATCTTCAGATCAAATCATATGTGAAAGCTTCTTCTTCTGTTTAATATATATATATATATATATTTTAATTCATAATATTATGATAATAAAGTTATAATATTACAAAAACATTGTCTTAAGTCAGAAGAAGTGAAATAATACAAGAAAAAAGTCATAATGTTTCCAATTTAAAGTTGTAATAAGACCAGAATGCATGTTAATATCAGGAGAAAAAACACTCAACACGGAAAATAATACAAAAATTCAGTGAGAAATGTTGAGCATCCTGTGAAGTTCTCCTTTGGACTTAATACTTAATAAAAATACTTTTGATATATCAGCATCAAATTATTATCAGTAACAGGACTTTGAAATGATCAGGAACGTTTCTGGAGACAAAACCAGTTGACCTGAGCTGGACGTGTCAGATCCTGATAAAAATGTTTCCCTATTAAAAATGATTTTATCACTGTGTTTTCATAATTAAACAAAACTCATAGAAGCCCAGTTTGTACAATACTCCATCATACAGATCAAAGAAGAGATCATTTAAATAAAAGCCACTTTTTGAAAATATTTTCTGTAATTTCTTTTTTAAAAAGGAAAGAGAGCAAAAAAGAACAGAAACCAAATGAAAGAATCCTAGATTGTATTTTTAAGTTCTCTTTTTTCCGTGCAGGTTGTGGAGGCTCTTCCAACGCTCCCAGACATCCCGCTCCCAGCGATCCAGCCCAACTACAGACCTCTGCCCTCCATCGACACGCCGCTGTCCCCTCAGCGGCGCAAAGGTGACAGCTGGTACCTTACTGTGAAAAAAGGGCAAAGAAATACAATTTTAAACAGCAAAAATGGAAATATTCCTGGAAAACTATTCCAGAAATATAAAAAAATGACATTTTAAATAGAAGAAACTTCAATTAGAAGAATAGTTATTCAGTAAAATCCAACATTTGCTTAGAATAATAACAAAAATATATGTAGAAGTATCTGAATCAATACAAAAACTTAATAAATCTTACTAAAACTAAAAATGAATCAGCCAGAATTAAGCATATTTTCACTCTAAAACACATTTGTTTGTCATTTTGATGTGCTTGCTTTATAAACTTTGATTTTCATGCAGTTGTTAGATGTAATAATGTTATAATTCCAGTTTGATGGATATGGAGCAACATTCCTGCAGAAACAAAATGTTTTCATAACTTGCTCAGAGGTTGTGTGGGTTCTTGAAATCCTTGAAAATGTTTCAATTTCAGGTCAGTGTTTTCAAGGTTTGGAAAGTGCTTGATTTCTGCCTAAAGTCCTTGAAAGTGTTTGATATTCAAACTGCACAGTTTTGTAATAAGTGCAACATAACACTTGATTCAAAGCTGAAATTTGTTATTGATATTTGAAATCAAATATTTTTAGAAAAGACAGAAATATTTTTTTCTCACTTGCTGAAATTAAATCAAGATAAACTTGTTTTAGTTCAGTTAGAAGTATTTCAATTATCTCTATTTACTAGAGATAAATTGGAAACTTTCTAATTTTATTATTTTTATATTGCTTTGACCTTTTTTGTGTATTTTGTGTTTAAACATTTCATTTGAGCAGGAAGCTCATTTAATTTAACATGATTCATTTGGGTTAGTTCAGTGTAATGGATATATTTCCAATGGATCAGTGACTCATTGATCTGTGTGTTTGAAGTAAAGCTTGATGTTTATCTTAAATGCTAAACAGTGTTATTGAAAGTGGAGGATTTCTTTTGTAAAAGTTTCGTTTTGTTCGTGGACCCGTCAGGAATATAGGCTGTATGAGAGAAACTTTAAAAAATAATTATATTTTAGTTTATTTACTGCTGTAGAATGTAAAACACTATAAATACTAATAATAGTAATACATTTTGTCATTCAATAGTGAATTGAAACTACTTTTCTTAGTTTATGTCTACTGTTTTTATCTAGAAAGCATTGTGCTGGTAAAGTTTGAAAAGTTACCTTGAAAGGTTTGAATTTTGCTGGGGTGTGTTTGAACGCTGCTTTTTTCTGCATTCAGCCTCTTTCTGTTCTGGTTCCATCAGTTTGGATGTTTGTAATGGTTTAATGTTGCAGACGAACCTCCTGAAGGTTTCCTCAGGTTGAAACTCCTGCAGTAGTTTCGGGTTTCTCTGGCTCAGGTCCAGTTTCGCTGTTTTCACTTCCAGTTCCCGTGTGCAACGACGAGGAGGACGCAGGCTTCACCGGGAAGCGCTTCAACTCCAAGATGGTGGTCTACTCGGGGTCGAAGTCGTCCTACCTGCCCAGGATGATGACCCTGTATGAGCAGTGCATCCGGGTTCTGCAGAACAACATCGACTGTGAGTTCTGCTCCAGCCGTTCTGAACCAGAGGCTGCTGCAGGTTTTTATTTAGTGTTTCTTTGTTCTCCTCCCAGCCATCGCCGAAGTGGGCGGAGTCCCCTTCGAGATCCTGGAGCCGGTTCTGGAGCGATGCACTCCTGAGCAGCTGTACCGGATCGAGCAGAGCAACCAGGTTAGTCCGAACCTCTGAGGTGAAATATGATGCTTCCTTGAACAGCTTGAAGTTTGCTTTGTAAATATTGATATTCTAGTTTCTACTATATATTTACTCATAATAACTAATATTTTCTTAGTGTCAAGTCTCATATATTACTGAGATAATTAAGTACAAAAACATTTAAAATTAGAACAATATTCTAACATAAAAACATCTTGTCAGAAAGAAAACAAGCATAAATCTCCTTAATTTAAGATATTTAATCTTACTTAGATTTCAGTTTTTGCAGTGTAGGACAGATCTCTGGGTGATCAAATATTTTGTTTGCACAAAATAAGATTTTAGTTTAGTGAGTTCTGCGTATTTTGAGTTGTTTTAGGGCCTCTGTCACTTTAAATCCTAACAAGCTGCTGCTGGCCACGCCCCCCAACTCAACATTTACACTCACGTGAAAATGGCTGCAATTACACAACCGTACATGTTTGAAAAGCGTTAGTAGAGTCTCCTGCACAACCAGCCAAAATACAGCAAGTGCTTTCTGGATGGTAAGTCAACAACAAAACACCTGGTTTTCCCATCAGCCGTTGTGCAGTGAATACATCACTAAAACCAGCTGACCACAAGTGCTGGGGCTCAGTTTGGTTGCTAGGTAATGGGAGAGAACTCTACTGGGGTTGCTAGGTAACTGTCAGTGCCTGCTCGTTTGCGACGTTACATTCTGGAGGTTTTTGAAACGACTCATTCTCCAGACACCAAAAAACTTTGACTTATTACCAAAAGAGGCTGGGCGTTGATTAGGTTGTTTTTAGAAGCAGTGGAAAAGAAAATGGAAATGTAAGAATGTGCAAAGTGTGAATTTTGCGTAACAGGTCCCCTTTAAAGTTTAAAGTTTCAGGGTTGTTGTGAGGCTGAGAGTTTCTGCTCTCTCCTCCCTCAGTGCTTCACTGAGGACTCAGACGAGCTCTGGAAGCGTCACTGCCGGCGGGACTTCAAGCGCGAGTCTCCCCAGGAGTTCGAGTCGTGGAGGGAGATGTACCTGCGGCTGCATGACGAGCGCGAGGAGCGGCTCAGGTTGCTCACCCACAACATCAGCTCTGCCCACGCCAACAAACCCAAAGGTAGGCGGGGCTTCACCCGAGTCGCGCTGTGATGTCTGATCTCCCGATGGGAACTGAGATCCCGAGCGCTGTGTCCCGCAGGACGGCAGGTTAAGTTGGCGTTCGTGAACTCAGTGGCCAAGCCGCCTCGGGACGTCCGCCGCCGCCAGGAGAAGTTTGGAACCTCCAGCAGTTCGTCATCGGCCTCCACGGCAGCTGCTTCCCCCATCAAGTGAGTTTCTCATGACCAGATGTCAGATTTATCACTTTACATTGATAGCTGACAGATTTTCTGATAGATTTGAGCATTTTCCTCTCATCAAGATGTTGATCGGTTTGTCAGAGGAGGTTCTTATTTGAATGGCCACCAGGGGGAGCTTTTACTCCGAGGTCCTGATTAGATCTGTCACTGTAATAAATACTGTAGATGATAAATTGTCCCACATTGGGAGCAAACAACAGTTTTGTTTCAACTGCATCTCAGTTAAGTCTCTTTTCTTTGTCTCTTTCAGAATAAAACCAGCATCCTCTGACTTTGCTGGTGACTCCAGCCACTCCTCTTCACATTTCAGCTCTCCAGCCGGTTCGTCTCGCTCTTCAGCGCCACCTGGAGGAGGAACTGTTCATCCCAGCCGGGAAAAGCCACAAGTCAAAAGTGAGTTTGTTCTGATTTTAATCGGGTGTGTTGAAGTTTATGTGTAGTTCTGTTTGTGTTTAACTCTCCTGAACTTGTTGCTGTTGCAGAAATCGCCCCCATGATGGCCAAAACCATCAAAGCGTTCAAGAACCGATTCTCCCGCCGGTAGTCTGCCAGAATCCGAAGGAAGGTTTTAATTTAATTTTTAGCTGCTTTTTTCCTCCAGATACACACGGCATGAACTTCACGGTACTGCTGAGAACACGGCTTCGTTTCTGCAGCTTTTTCAGTATTTCCCTCCGGCGCCGACGGCACACAGACACAGGTGGACATCTTTAGCCGCTGGAACGTTTCACCGTTTGGGAACTGTAGATGTTAGATGGTTCTGCTTTTCTGAGCTGAGCACAAAAACTAGAAACAAACGTGGAATCAGAGAAGCGTCGGTTTGTAGATGTGAACAGAATCGGCACCGGCTGGAACCAGCTCTTTGGGTTCGATCTGGGTGACTTTCAGAAAATCATGTTTTACTGCAGAAAAATCATGATTTATAGAGATTAATACTGAGAAATATGATTTCATTTATTTTATCCCAACTCCCTATTTGCATTATTGTGGTTCTGATCTCTGTCTGGACCAGCTGGCCCGCCTGGTAGAAGCAAATGAACGTCCTGTTGGTAGACGGTATTTATTGGATGAGGTTGTGGAGAACAGGAGTCCAGTTGTCTCTGTGGAACCAAACGTCCTGCGGCGGTCCACTCCGACTCATATCTGGAATCATCTTTTTTAAAAAGGACAAACTGGAACGATATGAGAGGCTTAAAGAGCAAAATGACCCGTTTTAAGGGTTTTTTAATCTTAAACTTCAGTGTCAACCTATTTTAAAAATCTTATTTAAAATTATAATTTGAAGACAGATGATCTGCTGAAGAGCTCTGTTACCAGCAGCCTGTCAAGATTTATCTCATATTTTATTAATTAGTAAAAATGCTTTAGGAAAACTGTCTGGTTCCCAGAGAGCTGTTTGCTGAAAGAGTTTTTTTTATCTGCTGCTTGGCCCAACTCTTCTTCTTTGGTTTCCTCTTACCATCAGAGGAATTTAACCACTTTTTATAATATTCCCAGAGACGAAGAACAAGAACTGGATCATAAAGGGTCTTAGAAGAACTTATGTCTAAAGGTGTAGAAGAAAGTCTGGTTTCCTTGGAGGACTGGCTCATTAAAGAAAACCAGTTTCCTGTTTGGAAGCAGCTAAACTTTCCAGCACAGATTGCACAAAACTTTGATTTAAAAATCAGCCTTATGAAGGTTGCAGCTGTCTGACTCATCTGGACAACCGTATGTTAGGAAAACGCACCTGCAAACAGGAAATCCTACAGGTTTTTTATTTTCCTGGCTCTCTGCTGCTCACTCACTCATCAGTGGAATTTTTTATGTTTTGAAGTATTTTAAAAAACAGGAGAGAAACATTGAGCATCTTGAGATGAGCCCGACTTTTCTCTGGTTCAAGATCATCAATCTACCAAAATAATACTGTGAATTCAAACATTATTATAAATATATGGGTAACAGTCCACCTCTGGCCACACAGAGACACATCTGTCATGTTGCGTACAGAAGAGAAAGATGAATTTTAAAAGTGTCAGGCTAGCAGTTTCCATCTGTTTCCAGTCTTTGTGCTAAGCCAACAAATGGCAAGTGGATCAGACACCTGCTTAGTCTCTTCAAAGAAAACAAGTTGAACTTTTTCTTTTTAAGGTACTTTTGATTGAATGAGCTCTCGTTGCTTTTCCTTTCTGACCAAATGACACTAAACCTTCCCGCTGGTCGCTTCATGGCCGCTGGAGGAGCTGTTGTTAGGAAACCGAGCCGTTCAGATGTGATCCTGTGATTCCTGGTGATGTTTCAGTGTGTGTCTAGGGAGGAGGGCTGAACTGTAAGCAGAAACACACACCCTGCTGTCTTATTTTTACCTCTGCTGTGGCTTCAGGTCCTGTTCTCCTCCTGCTGGAAGTCTGTTTCTGTTTGCTTCACTGTGACAAACTGTTTCTAATGAGGGAAGTTCATAGGACGTCTGCGGCTTCAGCCCTCCATCACCATGAGATGTATTTATTTTCAGAAATGGGACCTGGTACCTTCCCTGCAACACGGGCTCCAGTAGATGGAAAACTGTAATTTTATTAGATTTTAATAAATGTTATGTGGTCATTTTTATTAAAATTTACTTTTGCCCTGACGAACTCTCTGTGTGGAACTTGTTTTGAATGAAAATGTCTGATTTTATGTAGAAATATATGGGATATGGATATTAATAAGGAAACCTTTCGGAAATCTGTTCTGTCAGCTTTAATGAAGAATGAGAAGAAGGCTCCTCGGAGATTCTGCCAATCAGTCCTAATAAAGTGCGTTTTCCATTTTTATGGTCTGATTAGGGCTTCATGTAGTTCACTCCATCACTGGACTTCAGCAGGAAGAATTTAATTTCTCTGAAAGTGTTGGGTTTGGTTTTATGAAATTAAAGTAAGCAATTTTATGGATCTCACGGATATGGAGAGGAAAAATGTAGAAATTTGTTTTAACTGGATAATGGCTTCCGAGATATATTTCATGCTCTACCTTTTATATCCGGATGTTTATCTTATCCTTTCCGCTATATAAGCCTATTTTCTTAGTTTTAACCTAATTATTTTTGCAACACCCTAGTAAACATTTTACGTCAGTCGCAGCGTTTGATGGTTACCGATGGGAGCCAATCAGCTCAGTTTTCTCTCCTCCTAAAAAGCTTCCGACAGTATACCGGTTGACATTTCCCTGTGACCCTGTTATTTTCAAAATAAAATGTTGACGGCTTTACAAATTAAGATAAAAAGCCGAGTTAATCTTTGAATAAAGTTATAGAAACATAAGAGCATTAACTCCGATTAACATTATGTTAATAGTTTTTCGAAAATATTATTTATTCCGTTTCATGACTGCAAAGGGAAAGCTGCTGCTTTTATTTCGAAGAGCTCATATCTGAACTGTCGGGTTAACCTCGCCTCGCTTTAAGCTAAACTTAGTTCGCTTCACGCTGCAAAACGAAACTTGCTGACCGATTCCACGTTTATAAAACAGTCCGTTTTACTCGGAAAGCTTCATTATTTTGTTTGCAGTTTATCACTGAGTTCGACCGTTTGAGTCCACTATGTCCGGTCACGGTCACGGACACAGCCACAGCTGCGGGTCGGAGGGGCAGCATGAGCCCGCAGAGAGAGGCGTAGAGTTCGGGTTGTATCAACGCATCGACCTGGAGAGGCTCCAGTGTCTGAACGAGAGCAGGGACGGAGACGGACGGCTGGTGTTCAAGCCGTGGGACCAGCGGAAACTGCGAGACAAGGTACGGGGCAGAGTATTTTCCTCCAGCGGCAGTCAGGCTGTGAGCCCGCGATAAAATATTTGACTAGTAGCACCTTTTACAGAATAAACTACGCATAACTAAGACCTGACATAAGCGTTTAGTAGAAATAAAATAATGTATTAATTTCTGGACAGGCGTGAATAGTTTTTGTTCTGGCCATTGCCTTCCTGCTCTATTCCGCTCATTTAAAATTTCAATCCCCCACAAAAAGAAAAAAAAAATCAACTGTGCACACACATCGTTCAACCAGACATAAACCTAAACACATATTTTGTTTTCAAACTCCACTGAAGTTTATTACACATTTCAGGTTGCAACCAAACACACTATAAACCATTTTTACAGTGAAACACTTTTGTGTAACCGTTTTTTATTTTGTTTTTTGTTTTTTATTCAGCCACCCTCCCCCTTCATGGGGCGCGCCCCACACTTTGGGAACCACTGGTTTAATGCATCAAAATGAAGAGCTCTCAGGATTGTTTGTAAAATTTGCTCTGATTTCTAATTCAGAGAGTCGGAGGTCTGATTGAATCTGGTTAAGGTGCCTCCATTGCGCCTCCTTTTGGCGCAATGGAGGCGCAATGGGTCTTTCCATCCTTTTCTGGAAAGACCCAGAAAAGGATGGAAGCTTGATGATTTGAAAATGGGACTGTAAAAATCTTCACTGTGCAGATCCCAAACAAAGAAGCTTCTGACCATGTTTTTGTTTTCCTTTAGTATGTGGAGAGTGATGTGGATGAAGAGCTGCTGTTCAACATCCCGTAAGTCCCGCAATCACAATCATCATCATTCTGCTTTCTGTGTGCAATTTATCCGTTTAGCTTTTTTTCTGTATTTAGTTATAAATATTGTTCCTCAGCAAACTTGAATAGGTTAAAGTTCTCGGTATTAGCCCTTAGCGTCACCCGGAAGTCCCGCTGGATGTAATTTCATTCGGTGCTTCTCTTCTCGTCTGTCCGCGTCCTCAGACTGACGCCATCTCGTCTGTTTCAGTTTCACCGGCAGCGTGAAGCTGAAAGGGATTATCATCTCTGGAGAAAACGACGACTCCCATCCAGCAGAGATACGACTGTGAGTCTGCTGCGTCCCTCCCCCTCTAGGTGGCAGCATTGTGATTCTGCGTCTGAACTGTCTGTTGTCTGCAGATACAAAAACATCCCTCAGATGTCGTTTGATGACACCGGCAGGGAACCGGACCAAGCCTTCAGACTCAACAGAGACCCGCTAGCAGAGCTGGAGTATCCCACAAAGTGAGGAGTCACACTTCAGTTTTCAGTCACTTTGAGCAGAAACATTAGAAATCAGAGGAGCTGCAGCCTTAAATTAAACTATTTTAGCTAAATGTAAGTTTCTTATTATCAGTTATATCCATGTTGCCTTTAAAAAATGGAATCTATTCATTTAGCATTTTCCAACTCTGAATGAATAAGAAAAGATGCTTCCAGACTTTTTAAAGAAATTCCTCGGTAAGCAAAGTAATTTCCAGGTTACCTACGGTGATTTTGAGATAATAAATCAGTTTGAACTTAATCAAGTTCATGAATTCTATATTTTGAGTTTGTATTAAACTGCTAGCTCAGCTGTTATTGAAATAAAATGAATTCAAGATCCAAAATTCTCAAGATAATAAAACAAAAACAATCAGGGTCTTAAAATTTGGATTTAACAAGATGATGAAACTATTATCCCATCAAATCAAGTTGGAAGCCTTTTTTTATTTTATTACTTAGAGAAGAGAAAAAACAAACCCAGTCTCAAATTTGTTATCTCCTTATCTCCTTAGACAATTAATAAGATTTTAGTATATTTATATAACAAGATATTCTGAGATAACACAATTATAATGAAACTATTTTGTCAAAATGAATCTTAAGATTTATGTATTTTTCTAATATGAGAAAATGAAGCTTCCAACAAAATAAACCTTGATATCTCCAGCTAATGAAAGATTTTTTTTTATCTTTATTTCTTTTGAGAAATGAATATACTGCACTGTTAGATGATGAAAATTTTCACCCTCCTCCGAGGTTTTAAAGATGTTTGTCTTCGTTTTGGATGAACGTTTCTCTGCTAAATGTTCACACAGGAGTTGTTTTTCCTTTGTGGAAGCCGTCGTTTTGACTTTTCCTTCTTTCGCTTGTCGTTTGCAGGATTGCTCGTTTCTCCAGCGTCCATCACCTCTCCATCCACATCTCCAAAAACTTTGGGGACGAGAACACCCGGGTGTACTACATCGGCCTGAGAGGGGAATATTCAGAGGTTTGTCTGGCATAAATCTGTCTGTTCTCGTCTTCTGATCGGAGGAAGTTTAGATCTTTTTGCTGAATCTGCAGATTTAACGTATGGTGCCCAAAAATGTCGAGCTTTAAGTATTCTGGGGGCCAGAGAATTCTTTGTATTTTTCTTCTTTAATGTAATTGGAAAACCTAAACTCAACATTTTAATTAAAAAAGCGGATGTTGTTTTTTTTGTCTTTTCACCATCAAAAATAGGATGTGGCTCACATATATTTTATTTTGCCATGCCCGAGTCCAAAATTTAGTAATACTTGCTGAATGTTTGTTGTTCCTTTTTACTATTAAAATAAATGAAATTCCAAACAAAAACCTTACATTTTCCGTGGTAAGATTTTAAATTGTCTGAATCTTCTTAGAAAGGTCTGGCATCAGTTTTGTGAAATTTGCTCCCTAACATTGTTTTTAAATGTGTATCGGCGTCCACTGCCTTCTTGAATTCTGATCAAGGACCGCCAGAAATCATTCCGAGTACTGCAAACGGCCCCTGGGCCGCAGTTTGGACACCGCTGGTTTACCGTCTTTCTGCTCTGTTCCCTCTAAGGCTCACAGACATGAAGTGACTATCTGTAACTACGAGGCGGCAGCAAACCCAGCGGATCACAAAGTAGAGAGCATCATCCCACAGACCAACTTCATCTCCTGAGAACTGGAGGAGAAGAGGAAGAAGTTTAACGCCGTTTGCTGAAGGTCTAAATGTCAAAGAGGAAGTCCAGCGCTGCATTTGGGCAGCGAGGAGGGGTTCAAGTGGGAGCGAGCGCTGTAATCTTGAAAACTGGCGTGCTTCTATTGTTTCCATGGCAACATGCTCAACAGCGTTGGCAAAGATGCATGAAATTTCTTTTTTTTTATATCTTCTGGGATGAATTGTGCTGTTAAATAAAGCGAGGAAAGAAGGAGGACAGGGTTAGTTATTTGTTAGGTGAACATCTTGGTTGCCATGACGACGGCCTGGCTTCATCATTTGCTGCAACAGGGAACGTTTTCAGGTTTAAATCATGAACAGCTTTGCTTGATTCAGTGTTTCTGTACATGAAAGGCGATGAAGATCTGAAGCCTTTCTACATCTTTTCTGATGCTTGAAAAATAAATAAGATGCTACAAAACGTTGACCTTTCTGTTCATTTTTTTAACGCACCCAGAAGTGGCTGCTGCCCCCTGCTGGACGTTTATGTCTTCTGTAAATGAGTCAGGTCGGTGTTACTGGCAAAAATCCTTCAGCAGATTAAGTTTATCCACAAAGATCCACAATGTGAAGCTCTGATAGATCTAGAAGCACTAGATCTACTGCAAAAAACAGCGGACGAAAATAAAATAATCCTGTTATATTTCAGTCCAAGAAATGTTTCATTTTGAGACCACAAAAATGAAATACAGACAAAAATTTTCCTTTTTATAGACCAAAACAAGTAAACTAAAAATTTAGATTTTTTTCTCTGACATCTCTTAACTTCGATCCGTGACTTCACTGTTGAAAATTGGTCGTATTGAGAGCTTTCTAAAAAAATACCCATAAAAATATATCACAAATACAGTTTGCTAGATTTGTATTTTTTTTTTATGTTTTTGCTCATTTATGCCTATGTTGTGAAAAGAAAAAATATTTTTTTATTATGCAACAAGAATTTTTTTTTAATTTGTTTCAAATAAAAACACAAATTATCAACATGTACACCGAGCCAGACCGTTTATTCTGGGTTATTTATTTATTTGATCGGTTTTGTGGTTAAAAAAATGAATTAAGACAAAAATATATATATGTTGTTAATTTTTCTTTATTGTTTTTTTCAGAAAGACAAATGACCAAAATATACACTGAACCGGACCGTTTCTTCTGGGTTGTTTCTATTTATTTAGTTAATGTTTCTTAATCGATATTTAGTTGTTGTTTTTTTGTTTTGTTTTTTTAATAAAGCATTAAAACCCTAAAACGTAAAGGTGGGCTGTGTGTTGTGTGTGACGTCACTTCCAGGCCCCGCCTCCTCTTACAGTGCGCAGAGTTCCGGAAGTTCCGCCCCGTCGTGAACTGGGACAGCAAGCGGTGAGTGTGTGAATCTGAGCGGGCTAATGGGCCGCGGATGTGTTTTTAAACGCTTTATTCTGGTTCGAAACGAATCTTATGATATATTTTATTGTTTAAGGGGTTTTCTGTGCTGCTGGTCAAAAAAGAGGTCAAAAATTAAATATGGTTCCGGTCCTGGGGACGGAGGGGGGGGTGGGAGAAGGCACCGGCAGAGGACAATACACTCGATATTGTGTGTGTATGTGTGTAGCGGATCTTCCTCTGGCTAACCCGGTTTAGCAATGTGTGTGTGCGGCAGATAAAGCGGGATTAAAGCCCGCAGTGGGGCTGGGTGGATTTTTGGGGCAGTTGGGGCTTTGTGTTCCACCTCCAACGAGAATTTAAGCCGAACTGCGGCCATTCATTTTTCCTGCGCCCCATCGACAGCCGTTTCCTCCTTCGATGCTAACTTATTCAAATCAGATTAAAATCACCTTTAACTCGCTTATGGTGAGGCCAGGGGCCCCAGGAGCTGCTGGAAGAGTCGCAGGGGCCCCCCGGACCCTAGATGGGGGAAACCTGCCTCTATGTGCCGCATATCGATGATCCTCCTGCTGATCTGGGATCAGTGTTTGACTGCAGCACCTCTGCTGTGTTTTTCTGTTCAGTGTAATTGAAGTCACGCAGGAAGGAGAGACCTCGTGGTTTTCTGATCTCTGCTGCGTTCATTGGATTAAATCACATCAGTGAGAATAATTAATATATTTAGAGATAAAGTAAAACCAATAATGATCATCTTCTGCATAATTCTACATCATTTCCTGTTGATGTGTTTTAGATTCAGTCTTCAGACTCGTTTTCTTCTTAATTTGGCTAATTTATCCTCCATTTAGATGAATATTTTTCATATTTTGCACTTTTACTTAAATAACCTACTACTTCACTCCTATCTTTAGTGTGACTCTCTTGCTCTTCCTCGCTCAGAGTTGCACAGATTTCCTGTTGGAAATGGTCTCTGGTCGATAAGTGGCTGACTGAAGGCTTCTTTCTCTCTTGTTAACCCAGAAATAAACACAACAGTCTGTTTTTATCTGGTTGTTCTGCATGATGCTATAGTTTCACTCAGTGTTACTGTTCAGTCTGGAAAACTGAATTTTTTATATTAACTATTTTTATTTGATAACAGAAAATAAGAGAATGAAATTATTTGGGTTTTCAAGCTTTAATACTGTTCCATTACCTAAATATTATGAATACCTTTTTTCTTCCATTAATTATTTTTCTTTCTTTCATCCTTTCTTTTGCTCTTTCACTTTCTTCCTGTCTTTTTTCTCACTCTCTCTTCCTCTTGTTCTTTCTTTCACTCTTTCCATCTGTCTTTTGCTCTTTTCTTTTTTTGCTTTTTCCTTCTTTCTCTTTAGTTCTTTCTTTCTGCTCTCTCGTCTGATTTGTTTTTCCGTCTCCTTTCCTTACTTTGTTTTTTGCATTCTTTGCTTATTTCCTTCCTCCTTTCCAGTTTTTGCTTTTTGCCAAATACTTAATTATTATTTAAAACTTGGTTCTTGTAGAAATGTCTACAGTAAATTTATACTGAAGTTACTAATTTATATTTTAAAATGATGAATATGAAAGACTGAATAATATGAGTCTGGAAAAACCTGGAATTTTGGAGGGAGAAATTGCGTAGAAACGCCGTTGACACTCAGATGAAAACATGAAAAACATCTGTCTAGTTTATGAATCGATCCACGTATTATTTGTAATTATCTCTGGGATTCTGATGAAATATAACTAATATTCAAAAATTGATCCTCCTTCCAGCGAGAGGGTGATAAAAACATGTCAGCTGAAACATGAAGCACTTTGTGGAGCAAACAGAAAGTCCATCAGATCCGGTCGGTTTGAGAGTCTGAATCCCAGCAGATGCTGAAGCTATTTTTACCCAGCATCCTCCTCCAGAAGCTCAGAGCGATCCGATGTTTCTTAGAGAAATCCCACACAGCGCCGACAGACGCCATGAATCTGCTGACCAGCGCGGCTCACGCTAACAACCTCAGACTTTCACAGCCCTTTCATTCTTCCTGTGTCACTCAGTTCTATTTGTTTTTATTCAGTCTGAGTCTCGGACCAGAACTCTGCCTCTTTAGGAGCCGAGCCAAACGTTCTGCTGTTTAAATCGGACTGGATTTGTTCACCAAAGCTTAAATGTGATGCCTTTTTAACTGTTCAAATATAAAGAACAGGTTGATTTAATATTATGTAGGCGTAGTTTAAGTCAGGTGAGATTAAAATGAAATATTTTATCAAGTTTTGTCACACTTTTTAATTAAATTCAGCTTAAAATATTTAAACTTTAATTTTGAAAGGTTTATTTTCTCACAATGGGGAAATTTAGATCTAACACTAGCATAAAGTATGTAGGTCTGCACAAAAGTTAAAACATATATTGAAAACTGAATTTACATTAATATACTGTAATAATTAGGCCTGTCGAAATAACAGTTTTTAATAAATTGTCCCAGAAGTTATTGCGATAAATGATGATGTTGTTTTGAGAAATATGGAAATGACATAGAAATGCAAGAACTTATTCTCAAAGATCAATAAACATTAAACAAAAACTAACAAACTAGAACTGGAAGACATTTTAAATATCCAAAATAAATAAAAAACAAATAAAATAAATTATGAAGTCTCTGTAAACAAAGTTGTCCTTAAAAAGATTAGTTGAGACCAAAACACCAGATCAAGACTTTATCATCCAATTTTTTTAAAAGAGAAAAATTATTTTAACCGATTAATTGCTTATTGCGACAGACCTGTTGAATAGTTCTTTTAGGGCGCTGATGTAGTAAAGAAAAAATTGCTTTTGTTTGACAGAAAGTAACCAGACGGGTGATTAAAGGATTATATGTGTAGCATTTTCTTTGTGTTTAGTATTTTTGCTGCGGCTGAAAAGATTTAAATAAATGGATGTTGTTCTTGTCAACTAAAGTTGCTGGAAGCGTTCTCTCTATTCACCATGAATTAAATATTAGGAATTAAAAACATTTTATCTCCAGATCAAGTGATTTGAAACTAATTGAGAATTTAAGCCATTTGATTTTCATCTCCCAACACTTCCTCTTTCTTTCTTCTTTCATTGCTCACCTATTACTCATTTATCCAGTCACATGTTTCCAGTTCTGCTTCAGAGCAGCCATGGAATTTAACCAGCGAAAGGTTGAACATTAAGCTTGGCGTTTGGGACATTCCTTCGTCTCCTCGTCGTCTGTTTACTGATGAGGCAGCACGCCATCCACCTTGCTGTTTTCCTTCCTTCCTGTCCTCACATCGTCCTAGAGCTTTTACCATAAAACATCCTGATCTCTCAGTACTTCCAAGCACTTCCTAACTGCTGAAACCTTCTTGTTTTGTCACGTTTCAAATGCAAAATTAAACATAAATAAAATTATAATGTATTATGTAAAACATTTTTTATATTCAGCCCCTTTTACATTAATCCTCCTAAATAAAAATTCAATCTAAATAAGATATGCAGTCCTGTAATTTGAACTTTTGTATTAATAAAACTCTTCTTTGAAGATCTGAGAGGTTAGTTGTTTCCCCACCTGATACATGGTGGTGGTATCATCATGCTGTGGAGACAGATTGGAGCCTATGATGGGGTGCAAATTTATTGCCAGTTGGCTGGACGAAGTTCGTACATTTCTGTCATGATGCAAGCCTTAAATTACATGTATAACAGTCTTTAAAAGTCTTATGACCAATCCCCTCAAGAAACACGAAGGGCAACAAGATGGAAATAAACATTGATTATTAATATTGGCCCAGTTTCACTTATTAGAAAACGTCAAATAGAGATCGATGCTAATGCCGATATATATCATGACGATTCCTGATGTTTCACGTATCTCCAGTGTTTGACCAGCAGGCGGCTGATCTTTATGTCGTCTCCTGATTACAGCACCCCCTACAGTGTATGTGTGGCAACAACATGTCTGTGCCGCTGCTCGCCGAGGCTGTGACGGTGTCCGGGACACAGAAGGAGACTGCGGCGGTGAGTCGACCCTAATGATCCTGAACTCTGCTTGGCTCAGCATTTTTTCTGCTGGACTGGCAAGTACAGATACCAAGGAGCAGCTGGAAACTCAGATAAATCAAATATTGACATACTTTTTCCGTTGTTATTACTGAATTGGACATCACGTGACTGTCGTTCGCCACGCATGCGCCTCGCTATGCTATAAATCGAGACTCCTGCGGCGAGAATATGATATAATCACGCAAATAATATGAAAAAGAAATCCCATGTTTTACTATTAATTGTCCACACTACAACAGTTGGATAGCAAGAGCCAAGACTGTCGCATTTCACTGGTCAGTAAAAAGTTTTAATTAAAAATGTGGAGAAAGTGGAAAGTAGGTCAGTCATGCTAGCTTAACTTTGACAACCGTAACATACACATGCTCTACGGAATTCGGTGTGTTTCGGTTAGGCGACCCACACATCTACTCTCTTCTGACAGATAAAAAGTAGATCAGGTGTTTAAACTAGCTAATTAACCACCGCTCATGTTCATTCAAACACTTATCAATAATCGCAACATAAACACCGAACTTGAAAACATAACAGTGTAACGGACTGGATGTTCAGTTTTGGGGGTTTTATGTCCATTTTTTGTGTGGGGGAAATATTTGTGTGTTTTTAGGCGTTCCTGTTTGAACGTTACCTGTGCTCGGTTGGCTGGCGGTGCCGTTGTCATTCAGTTGCCAGGGCAACGGCTCTGGGTGTAGCGTAAAGCCGTCGCAGAGAGCGACAGAAAAGGAATGATTCTGAATTGTTTTGACCTATTTTTTGATGTCATTTTCCCTTTGCTTTGGCATAAATTCTATAGGTTTAATAAGCGACAAAAACTAGACTACCCGTGATTCATGATTGTTATAAATATGGCGATATTGATGAACATGATTCAATGCATAGTAATGGCACCTGCAGCTAGTCGGCGAGGTCCAATCCAGTGTTGGTGGTTTTATCTGCTAGAAAGCTTAAAAGGTTACAGTTTGAGATTCAGGATGTTTTTTGTCTGTGCTGCAGGTGATCTTCCTTCATGGATTAGGTGACACAGGGTGAGCACTTCACATGTTTTTATTCTCTAATAATTTCCTTTGGTACTTTGAGAATTATTTTCATCTCCTGACTGTGGCTTTGAGTCAATTTGTCTAAAATGTATTCAGTGTTTTCCTCAGTTAGACCTCTGTACAAATTTAAAAAACTGTAAAAATCCTTTTTCTTTTTTTTATGAGCCTGGTTTGTTTGTTGTTGGATTTATTTTTTATCTGCTTCCTGTTGTCCATCAGGCACGGCTGGGCCGACTCTCTGACAGGGATCCGGCTGCCTCATGTCAAGTTTATCTGCCCTCATGCGTAAGTCTGCTGCTGTTTATCTCACCTGAGCTGCTGTTCTGCCCCCCTAACGCCTTTTTCCCCCGCAGGCCTAAAATCCCCGTCACTCTCAACATGAGGTCCCTGATGCCCGCGTGGTGAGTAGCTCTGATGAATGCCATCGCCTCTCAGCTCAAAACTGGCTGCTTTTGTTTCCCTGGAAACCACAATAGGCTCCCATGTTGCCCTTGACAATAGTGCGATTGTGAGTATTGATCTGTTGTTGTGTTTTTCTTTTCTTGACTCTGGTTCTGTGTGCGCAGGTTCGACCTCATGGGCCTGAGCCCCGACGCTCCAGAGGACGAGGCCGGAATCAAAAAGGCTGCAGAAAACAGTGAGTTTGAATGCAGCATGCCGTTTGAAACAAAACAGCCACATTCACCCCTGAAGCCAGCCTGAAATAGCTCACAAAGTGGCGCTTTCTGCCACGCATCTGATTGGTCGACTGCAGCAGTTTAATCAGGGGAACTGTCAGCAGTGGAAAGAAGATTACCTCACCACAACACTGCAGCAATCATAATAATAATAATAATAATGAAGTGATGGGCTGAATTATCACAGAGTCCAGGCTGGTGTTGATGGATACAGTTTGTTGTGCAGAACTTGTTGAAATGAGCAGTTTTCCTTATGGCAGTAAATGACAGATGGTGTTTTAGAAATGGGTCAGAAACCTTGTTTACTGATTTAAAGATTGAGTATTGTGTGTTTCCCAGGCACATAGTGCCTTTTCATATCACAATTAAGAAACTTTGTTACCTTCAGTTTTTATATATGTACAGTATATGTCAAATATGACATAATATAAATGTAACTTTCTGATTTAATTTCTTGAAACTTGGTCCTTTGTCTCTCTAAAAGCTCTGCCTCAGGAAGTCATACCAACATGGCTTCTCTGATTTCTCACTGAGCAGCAGCTCCTATCATGAGATCAGCAGTTCCCCCAGGTGTTTGCTAATTGCTCCTGGCTAGTCTGAAGGAGCTCAGTGGGGAAGTGGTGGCGGAGGGCTGCTCTGCTCTGAAATCATTAGCTTGGAAGCTTTATGACTATTATTGTATCTTTATGCTAGTATGTCTTTTTGTCTTGTAATATTACGACTTTATTTTTATGTTATTATTATTTTATTCTTGTACAACATATATTATTGCAACTTTCTTCAGGTAATGTTATGACTTTATTCTTGTACAGTTTTATTCTCATATGATGTTTCTCTTAATTCTGGTGTTATTTTGACAAGTTTAAATTTGACTCCTTCCTTTCTGCCTTCACTGAATGGTTTCGTTTCTGTCTCCAGTTAAGGCCATAATCGAACACGAGGCCAGAAACGGGATTCCTCCTCACCGTATAATCATCGGTGGATTCTCTCAGGTCAGATAGCGGCTCACGTTGATTCTGTGTTTGTTCTTAAACCAGACCTGCTCGTAGTAAACGTTTTGCTGTCGTTCCTCCTCCCCACCTCAGGGTGGCGCTTTGTCCTTATACACCGCTCTGACCTGCCAGCACCAGCTGGCCGGTGTGGTGGCCCTCAGCTGCTGGCTCCCTCTTCACAAGAGTTTCCCTTCGGTACGTCGTGGCTCCGGCTGGAGCCGCCCCGTCACGTTCTACGCTGGTTCTGTTGCTCAGGTAGAACCACTGTGGGTCTTCTGTTCCTGCAGGCGTCGAGCGGCAACAAGAACATCCCAATCCTGCAGTGCCATGGAGAGATGGACATGATGGTGCCCGCGCAGTTTGGCGCCATGACGGCAGAGAAGCTCAAATACATAGTTAACCCTCAGATGGTCACCTTTAAAACCTACCCAGGCGTTCAGCACTCCTCCTGTCCTGAGGTACGTCTGCATCTCATTGCAGTCTGAGGACGCACCCATTTACTTCTTTCACCTCCGATACCAATATCTAAGATTTAATATCAGCTGATCCGATACAGAAGAACACCCGTCTGTGTTTATTTTGAACACAAATGTACTGAATTACAAATTAATTTGATAACTCTGCAGTAGTACAGCACATTGAAATACACCAACGGCTTCACAAGCTTGGTCAAACATGGAAAACAACTTTAATTTGTTCAGTCAGTTAAATTAGGAGAAAACAGTTAATGTAAAATAAATAATGAGTTGACAGAAACAATAGATTGACTAGCTTAGTCAAACATGTGAAAATAAACAATAAACCTTTTCTCAAATGATTCAGAAAGTTAATCCAGAAATTCTAAATATAATGTGAAATAATACTTGGCTCAGGGCAGAAAGCATAGAAATAGAATGAATATACATTAGAAGCTTTTACTTCTCTGAGATTATTATTTATTAATTGATTATTAATCTGTTCTGATCTCTTTCAGGAAATGTTGGCTGTAAGGGAATTTATTGAGAAGTATTTGCCCCGGATTTGACCTCACCTCATTCCAACTGTGACGCCCTCCGAGACACTGACCTCTGACCCCTGATCTGCTCTCCTGCAGGAAACAGCCATGCGAACCCTCACACACACACACACACATACACACACACACACACACACACACATTTAAAAGGTAATTTAATCCGCAGAGCTGAACAGTTCTCTTCATACAGTTCAACTTGTCGAGTCTCGGCGTTCGGAGGGAGAAACTCTCACTGCACATTCCCCCTTTTTTTAATTTAAATCCTCCATCTGTTGCCTCTCTTCTTTTCCTTTTTCTTTTTTACCTCATCTTGTTTTCTTTTATCAGCTTGTATCAATCATCGCCTCACTGCCACACTTCCTTTTGAGTTACTGGAAAACCAGCGATGAGTCTGAGTCACATCATCCGACCTGTGGGGGGCGCTGTCAGACTTTACAAACAGCTATTGCTTCTACCCCTTTAGGGCTTTAGCTGCAGGTCTTATAGGAGGTGAAAGGACGTAGAATCTGTTCTAATGTTGGTCACATTACCCCATCAAATCTGCAGTATTCATTCGTAGCTCCTAAATTTGTCCAATTTGAATACCTGCAACGTTGTAGCATAGCAACAGTAAGCAGCGTACTTATGACCCTGACTGTCTCTCCTTTGAGTTTGAGCAGAAACAGCAGCTTGGAAAGAAAAACTTAAACTCCCTGTTAATCTATTTTGATTTTAACAGTAAGAAACGCTGCATGTTTCCTTAAAGGATTCTTAGTGGGATCCCTCTGGGGATCACAAATCAGTAAATGTGAGATCTTGGCTTACTGTACTTTTGAGAAATAGCAAAAAAATAGTAATGAAGAAAAGAAAGAAATAAAAAATACCAGAAAATAATAGATAAAACAAGATATTAATTCTTGTTTTTGGCACCAAACAGAACTGTCTGTTTGACCCGCCCAACAGATTATTTTAATTTTTTTTTCATTCTGCTCATGAATAACTGCAGAAAAATGTGATTAACTGACTAATAAAGACCATAAACCAGAGGTTTGATCAGTGGTCACTATCTGACCTGAGTAATAACAACCAGCTGACCCAAATGGGCGTTACGATCAAAACAAAACCAGATTTGAGCGATCTTCTGACCTTTAATATCTGTCATTTTTGAAAATACTTCTCTACAAAACAAAAGCATAAGACATAGTTTAAATAGATTATTTGGAAGTGGTTTGTTCACAGGTTTGAAAGGATCAAAATGTTAACGTTTTGGTGTGGATTAATCTGTTTGCGTATCATTTGACCTCTGACCTGTTTGCTTAGCGGCTAGCCAGGCGTGAATATCCTCGTCCTGCGTTGTTCCCGTTAATGATGTCTGAAAAGGCCTTTTATAACGCAGCTCCTCTGTGTCCGACTCGGTTACTGGGAGAGCTGGTTTTCCACCATTGCATCCATTCCACATTCTGCAGCCTGTCCGGGTCTTTTTATGGAAACGCGCACACAGAGTCCCAGGAACTGATGCTTTTCCTATTTTAAATGTGAGAACATGAAGTGACTTGTGTAAAACGTAATCCAAGTGAAATAAAGCTAATGAATGACTGTTCCTGCCAGCCTGTTTCTTTCAGAGCTGTAAAACCTTTGTGTTGATTCTGTCAGACTTTGATTTTTCTGAAAATTACAGGAAAACGGGAACATGAGACCCGCACAGACTGCACATCACCAGTCGTGAGCCTCCCATCATTCCCAGTTATATTGGAGCAGATTTTATCCTCCCTCTTCATCCATGATGTCAAGGAGTTCCAGAGTCCCAGACCGTTTAATCTCAGAGAAAATCCAGAAATTCTAATTTTTCCTCCTGCTAACAGAGCGATAGATTAAAGATCTCAAGTTAAACTCCAGTTAAGGTTTTTAGAATTGGCGTAAAGCGAATTAATTTTTTTGAAGCGGAACAGTTTAGGTTTTGGCTTTTTCTGTTTGGGTGACGTCTTCTGATCTCAAAGACGTCAGTTTTGATTGTTCTCAAGTCAGTGAATGTTTCTCGTGTCCTTTAGTGTTTCCATATTTCCGTCTCAGTCTTTGATCCCGCCCGTTTTTTTGGACTTCCTTTTTTGAAATCCGTTCCTGTTTTTTTGTCTTTTCTTTTTCACCCTTTGATTGTTTTGTTAATGTTGTGGATCTTTTTCATCGTCATCTCATCCTCCTTTTGTCTGATGATGATGATGAGCATTAAGAAGACATGTTGAGGTGAGACTGATGGTCTCTCCGCTCATTTTGTTCCATAAACAGCTTTCTGCGGAATAAACGATCCAAAAAAATTTAAATAACAGAAAATGTCTGAGTTTTTGTCTGATTTAAAAGAGTTTATTCAACAACAACAAAAAACAGAAGAAAAGTAAATAATAAAAACTTTTCCACTCTTCCTCGAACAGTCTGGCTTTAATTGAGCTGATAGTTCCAGGTTGTATTTTGGCCCATTTTTCAGCAAATACATCCAAATGGGTCATTTTTATCTATATTGGAGAAAATCTTTGAATCTGCTGGATGTGGAGCTGGAAGCTAGGAAGGACAACCAGAATAAGGCTTTATTTAGATTTATCGGTTATCAATATCTGCCCATTATTTTCATATCGGCGCATCCCTAATGAAAATGGTTTGCCAATGCAGTTCTACAGCGCCTCCAACAGGTGGCGTCTTTTGGTCTACTTGACCTGGAGTTATAGTGTGTGGTCTAACAGACTGCGTCATTTATCATATCCAGATACATTTAACACTTTTGTATATTACAGACACTCAACGTCTAAGACAAATGGTAACAAAATATATATTTTCAAAATGATACCTTTCAGGTCTTTTGTGTTTTCTGTAGATGCTTTAACAGAAAAACAATGTAAATGTACTGTTGTAAAACTCAGCCATTTTAAGATAAAATTGTTGCACATGGAGAAAATTTATGCTTTACAGTCACATTAACACAAGTAAATTAAAAATGAAGTTATCAAAAAGCATAGACAAATATCACTACACATTTACCAATACTCAATCAGTTCTGTCAGACAGGCCAAAATGGTGAAGCAATTTTATTTTGTTTTCTATCCATTCAACAGTGTACTCAGTTGGAGCTGTGGTGTTTGTTGAGCCAGTTTTTACATAAAGTGATTTTAAAACATGTTAAGGCTTCAAACTGAAATGAAAATGACAATAGTGCCCCAACAACTCAAAAGACATAGTGTAATACAAATAATCTATAGCATTGATATTTACTTCTGTAAAATATATTTTCCAGCAAAAATTATAAAAGGTACAATTTTCTCTGGAATGGGAAATAAACAAAATCTGCAATGTTACTTACATATGAATGTAAACAAAAGCAAATATTTTGTTTTAATAAATTTCTACAAGAAGTGTTGTGATTTACATTTCATATGTTTAAAAAGACTGAATTTCCAAAATGTTAGAAAAATAATTGAATAAATGCACGAAAAAGTTTTTTCTCCTTTTATTATCAAAAGAAAACACTATCTGCACCAGTATCTGCAACGTAGCAACTGAAGGCTGATATTTGACACTGTTTTTGAGATAAATAATTTAATTCAACCGGAACAAATGTGAAGTAGACCCTTGAAAATCTGGGGATTCATTTCTGTGCTGCTCGAGCTACATCAATAACATAGCGACGGACCAATCAGAGGCGCTGGCTGAACATGGGCGGAGTCATTATTTTCTTCTGAGAAAGAAAGACTCATTTCTGCTCGACCGTTGGTCGCCATTTTGAGGACCTTTAAGGAGCTGTTAAAGTTGTAACTACGCAGTTAATTTTTTGAGTTTTTTTTAAATAGTACTTTCGCTCACTAAAGGATAAATGTCTCGATTCAACAATAACCGTGGTGGGTACGGGATGAATCAATTTCAGCCACGCCGAGGCGGAGGTCCCGGTGGCCCTATGCGTGGCGGCCTAATGGGAAACCCGCATTACCGAAACCACCCTTTCCAAAACTCCAACCAGAACCGGAGGGGAGGCAACAACCACTTCGGTGGATCGAATAGCCAGAATTCCCAACAGAAGTCTGCGCAAAACCAGTCGAAGCCAATTATTCCTCCACCGAGCCCCGGACCGGCCCTCACCATGAAAGGCCCGATGGAGCAACAGAAACCACCGGCCCAGCAGGAGCAGCAGAAACAGAACCCTCCTGCGGACCAGTCGAAGACCCAGACTTCAACTCCAAAACCTGAAACGACCCCCGCTCAGGCCAACCAGAACCAGCAGATCAAGACTCCGGCTGGGAATGCCAACGCACCGCCGCCGCCGCCACAGCAGCAGACTCCACAGCAAAACCCGAAACCGAGTCCACAACAAGGCCAGAAACCCGCACCGCAACAGAGCCCCAAGACGGTTCCGCAGCAGAGCCCGAAACCCGGTCCCCAACAGAATCAGAAACCCGGCCCACAGCAGAACCAGAGACCCGGTCCACAGCAGAACCAGAGACCCGGTCCACAGCAGAACCAGCGGCCTGGACCCCAACAGAACCAGCGGCCTGGACCCCAACAGAACCAGCGGCCTGGACCCCAACAGAACCAGCGGCCTGGACCCCCACAGAACCAGCGACTTGGTCCCCAACAGAACCAACGGCCCGGTCCCCAACAGGCCTCTAGACCAGGCCAACAACAGGGCCAAAGGACTGGTCCCCAACAAGGCAACAAGAGCGGCCCAGGCCAGGGTTCGGGCCCTAAGCCGCCCCAGAGGGTGGAACCAATGGCCGAACAGAAGCCGAAAGAGGAGCCCAACAAGAGCGTACCAGATGAAGCAGGGGTGAGTCAAAAACCGGTCAGATTAACAAGATTTAGCAGCAGCTAATGGCGTCAGACACGGTGAAGAAAAGCTAGCTGACGTTAGCTCGCAGCCATCTTGTCTAACAGTGATTCACTTTATTGCGAAAGGTTATTTTTATTTCATAAAACGAAAATCAAGGCGCTGAAAATTTGTTTTCATATTTTTTCGTTTAAAATGGGTTTCTCGAGAAGTACTAATTTGTTTCAGTTTACAATAATTACTAGACTTAAACCAATATTAGAACTAAGAGAAAATAAAGCAACGATGAAATGCTGCTTTATCTGGGCTAGATAGGCTCAACGTTAATAGAGGATAAAGAACCTTCCTCAGTTGAAAAAATCAGGTTATCAGAAGCAAGGTGTCAGAAAAGAAAGCCAAATCGTGTCAATTAATACAAAATTTTAAATGTAAAAAATAAAATACAAGCACTGTACAGTAGGGCAGACTTTAGAACATAATAAAATACTGTGTTATTAAGAAATAACATAACCCAATTCTAAGAAAAATACAAAAAACAAATGACAAAAGTCTTCATTTTGATGCTTTGGTCTCCATTAGCTTTATTTTAAGAATATTTTTGTTTACAGAAACTTCCTAATTCATTTTATTTGTTGTTGATTGTACTTATTTTGGGTGTTTAAAATGTCTTCCAGTTCCAGTGTTAAATGTTCACTAGAATTTAAAGTTTATTGATCTTTGAGAATGTGATTTTGCTTTATTATGCCATTGCCATCATATTACCTTTAAATGGTTTCAAAACAATATTAATGTTTATCACAATAACTTCAGGGACAATTTATTGTCCAAAAAAATGTATTGTGTCAAGCCTGGGCATGAAAAAGCTGAATATAAGTTGAATGGTAGTCCTGTTGAGTTTGTCCCTGAATTAATTGACTTGATTTACTGTGAAGTGTTTTATCGTTGACAGACATTCAAGGCAGCCTTGTCCATGTTGTTGAAGCCTGGAGAAAAGTCCTATACACAGAGATGCCGTCTGTTTGTTGGTAACCTGCCAAATGACATCACAGATGATGATTTCAGAAAACTTTTTGTGAAGTATGGAGAACCTTCGGAAGTCTTTGTCAACAAAGGAAAAGGCTTCGGCTTCATCAGACTGGTAGGAGGCGATGCTCTGAACTGTGACACTAGCTGAGCACGGGAAACTTCTCCAACTGAATCCATTTCCTGTTTGTGTCGTAGGAGTCTCGGGCCCTGGCAGAAATCGCTAAAGCTGAGATGGATGACTATCCGATGAAGGGCAGACCGCTTCGTGTTCGTTTTGCTACACACTCTGCTGCGCTGTCTGTGAAGAATCTTTCTCAGTTTGTTTCCAACGAGCTCCTGGACGAAGCCTTCTCTCAGTTTGGCCTGGTCGAGAGGGCTGTTGTTGTCGTTGATGATCGTGGACGCTCTGCAGGGCGCGGCATTGTGGAGTTTGCTTCCAGAGCTGCTGCTAAAAAGGCTCTGGACCGATGCAACGAGGGCGTTTTCCTTCTCACAGCGTAAGCTTGTTTTTTAGTTATGCACACAAAACTGAGACCTGACAGTAAAAGTTTGTGAATGATTTCACTGATTTATTCATCTCTCTCCAGGTCGCCCCGTCCTGTAGTTGTTGAGCCTCTGGAGCAGTTTGATTGTGATGATGGGCTTCCTGAGAAATTCGTCCAGAAAAACCCAAAATTTCAAGTGTAAGTTTGCTAATTCAGTTGCTGGTGTTATGCTAACCTGCCTCCATGATCAGTCTGGTCTAACATGCTGGATGTTTGTGTTTCAGAGCGCGTGAGCATCCTCCACGCTTTCCCCGCCCCGGCTCTTTTGAATTTGAATATTCAAAACGTTGGAAGTCTCTGGATGAGATGGAGAAGCAGCAAAGGGAGCAGGTGGAGAAGAACATGCGTGAAGCTCGCGAGAAACTGGAGAGCGAGATGGAAGACGCTTACCATGAGCATCAGGCCAACATGCTGCGGCAGGGTGAGTCCCAAAGCTGCTAAAGCAAAAACAAAAGGCTCCAGCTTTGTTGTGTATAGAAAATGAAACAATGTCAGCCACTATACTGTTCTCTGCTTATGTAATCATCACAATAATTATTGTTTTTGTTGTTCTGCAGAACTGCTGAGGCGGCAGGAAGAGCTGCGGCGCATGGAGGAACTGCACAACCAAGAAATGCAAAAGAGAAAGGAAATGCAGCTCAGGTATGAGAATGATCAGTTTAGTTTTTTTTAATAATAATTTTGTAACCATATGGAAATATAGTGTGCCTTTAGGGTAATACTGAATTAAAACAAACATCACTTGAGGAACTTATGATGACTTTTATTTATGTTTTATTAAATAAACAGACAGGAAGAAGAACGGCGCCGACGGGAAGAAGAGCTTCTCAGAAAGAGGGAAATGGAGGAACAGATACGGCGTCAGCGTGAAGAAAACTACCGAATGGGAAACTTCATGGATGTAAAAGCAATTTTATGTTCAATTGAACAACATATGATTTGTTTTTTTTGAAAAAAACAAAACCAAAACCCATTTAACCTGTTTGATAACTATTTCTGTTTCACAGAGAGACGTTGACATACGGATGCACACCGGTGGCTCCCTGGGCATGGGAGGTAAGTTCCACTGCATTGATAGATGGAGTTTAGCCATGGACAAAAAGCTCAGTTTGATGTGTAATTCAGTTTTAAAGTCACAGTTTGAGACATTTTCAGGTTGTTTCAATCAAGCGAAACACAAAGACAATGAGTTGTTTTAACTCTGAGGTGTTTAACGTGTTGTTTTCTCATCAGACATGGCCTTCAGCGGATCCAACCAGAACTTTCCGATGAGTGGCCTCGGCTTTGAGGGTCAGTCTGGACTGGGATCGTCTCCAGGAGGCATGATGACCAGTGAAATGGTAATGTATCCCACTTTGGGAATATTGTTCACATGTGGCTGTTTATTTTTTCTTTTTGTGTTAAATATTTGATGATGATTGTAGACATGGAGGCCAGCTGGGCCATCAGCAGCGTAGAACACAAGTAGCTTCCTCTCTTTTTAAGACTTTGTGGTTGGTGAATAGTTGGAATATGAAAATGTATAAACATTGTTCTCCATGGCAGCTTTGTCCCCTGATTAACCCTGGATTAATCACATTTAGTTACAAAACCCTCATCCTGCACTAAATCACCAGATAAATCTGTCCAATGTTCCTTCTGCTCACTCCTAGTGTATCATCTGTGTTCATAGAGGATCTTTGCAAGTCCTGTCTCTTGTGAGCGTGACAGGCACTTTTTGTGGACAGCAGAAAATCTTTTTTTTCTGTAACTATCAGCAGCGCTCCAGTTGAAACTTTTGCTCCATTTTTACTGTAGGCATAACTTTGATGAACCACAGAAATGGGAACTTGTGTTTTTGGGTGGATGTGTGGAATCTATATCTCTACCTTTGTTGTTTGAGCAACTTTGAGACCTTTAGTAGTGCTGTACTCGGTCTGCTCCGCTGCCTTCACTTTCTAGTCATTTTGTTTTTGTAACTACAAATTTAGAATGCTTTTAGTGCAGGATGATGGTATAAAACATAAAGGACTTCATCAGAGGGGTCAGGCAAAAATGGAGACCATTTGTGGTGTAAACATGTTGGAGGTGTGTGTTGGAATGAAATATATTTTTAATATCTTTTCTCTGGATTGAAGAGTTTTTCGGCTGACAGCTACATGCTGCAGAACTTACCATATTCATAGTTTGTCTGATTTGAGTAGAGATGTCCCAGTCAAAACCTAATCTGATTCTGACTCTCCATCAGCGTCCCATGCAGGCGATCTGGGGCTTGAAGTGACTTTTACCGGTTTATTTTGGCAGCAACAATCTTGCAAAGTTTTCTTGACCAGGTCAAGAAAGCTTTTATAATGCTCTGTGTAGGGCTGGGAATTTGTCATTATTTATGACCATAAAAAATGTTTCTGATCAGAATAATTCCGATTTATCGTGATGATTTATTGATGTTTGAATACCCCCTCCATTTGCTCCATATGAGCAAAAATAAAGGCCAGAATGTGATGAAATGTAGTTGCTTTGGGCAGATTGGTGACAGTAATCACACTTCATGTAAGTGGTGTCCTCCAGAAGTCTGATTAAAAATGGCTCTGTCTTTGACAGCTGTGTTTGTAGCTCTGTCTGCCAAAAACTTTATATATAAAAATAAAATCCTCCAAGTCGCCCTGACTGAGCATCTGGACTGTTTATAGAGAGTCTGACTGAACATGTCCAGCTACAGGCTTTGTTACATTGGTGTCTTTATCCTGGTAATGGTGTTTGAAATGCTGGGCTAATGCTAGCATGTGTGGTTATATCTGAGCTCTCTAGAATTAGTTGAAGCAGCAAATATTCTCCTTTTTCTGTGATCTTCAGGTTAAGTAAAAAACTGTGATTGTTGGGTTAAACCCAGACTCATAAGCTCATAAAGCACAGAATCTCAGATGATCATAAGCTCGGATCATTTCCCGATCCGATACTCTGGATCAAATCGGGACATTCTGTGACTATCATCCATCTACAGAACTGTTTCTCTGAACTTTGAACCGCTGTTAGGTTCTGTTATTCTTGTGATTAATGAAAAACTGTTTCCTCTTTGTGTTAACTGAATTAATGTTTTGTTTTTGACGGTTTTTTTATTAATGTACATTAAGGTAAGTTGGAGACGCACTGCTGCAGTGCCTGTTAAAGTTTTAGCTCCTTAGAGACGATCAGTGGCTAAATGATCAACACCGAACTGTTACAGTAGAAAAGGCGATGATCCATCAAAGCTTCTCATTCTGTTTATGAGAGAGTAACAGTTTAAAGACTTCAGATCTCTTAAGATTTAATACTCTCCTAAGCTTGATTAAAAATGTGGCATTTATTTTATTACACTGTTGTTGCTTTAAGTAAATGTTCAGTGATTAGAATAGATTAGTTCTTACCATGAATTCACTATGAAAATCAGCTGGTTACTCTCTAAAGTCGAGTTATCCTTAGTTTAGATCTTTTGAGATCAGATTGTCACTCATGATATACTGCAGTATTTATTTATAACTTTAGGTGTTATTTTAGTGTCATTGCAAATCGCACCAGTTCATCCCTCGTTTTCTAGTTATGACACTTTTTCTGACTTTTGTCTGGTTCTGAGAACCTCAGGCTACGTTCACACAGCAGGTCTTGATGCTCAGTTACAATTAGCAGTCGTAGAAACTATGCAATTAGTTTCTATGATTCAACATAATTTCTTTTGCATGGTCGTTTCAACTACTACTTAAATGCGACTGCAATGAGACTTCTGTGTGAATGGTTTATGATCCTAAATCGACCCGCATGTACAGGAGAACGTAGACGTCACACAACAGCACTCTGCTTACAGTGGTAGTAATGGACGCTGCTGTGTATGGATCAGCTTGTTGAGTTGTTGAGCAGTGAGAGCCAACAGTGTCATCATCAACTCACAAGACCAAGGAAGCTAAAGGTTAGGCAGTGAAAATTAGAATATGTCCCATTTGCCGGCTGTGTGAACGTAGCCCAAGTTGACCTTTAAATAATTTAGTATGTGAAAATTTTTAGTCTTTATTTTTGCAAGAACTAATTAATATTCTTACCTAATATCTATGCAACAATTCGTCAGTTTCCAAGTCTATTGCTGTCATCCCTTATGAAGCTCTTGATTTATGGTTTTAAACTGAGGGAGGATAATTTCATACTGATTGAAATAATGGTTGAAACATTATATCAGTTATCTTTCATTTTATATATTCATTCATATAATATTTCTGTGGAACCCATGAAGGTTTAATCATTTGTCTACAATATTTTAGTTGGACGTCAACAAACTTCCTGTCGGCCATGTTGGAGGACACCCAATAGCTTAAAGGGGCAGTACTGTGTAAAACTGACTTTTAGATTTTTGTCATGATGTAATGATATTACCTCATTAAGACATATCTGGAGTGTTCCCTTGATTTGTTCATGCATGTTTAATCTCCATGGCAACCATTCAGCTGTGCAAAACTCCTGGGTGTATCTAGCTCCGCCTTCAAGGCACAACTCCTCCCCTTACTCAACTCCTTCAGACTAGCCAGTAGCAATTAGCAAACACCTGGTGGAACTGCTGAGATTATAACAGGAGCTACTAATCAGAGCAACGATGGTAAAAATGTTAAGCCATATTTGATATATACAGATTCAAGGAAAGCGCATTATTTAAACTGGCTGCTCACAGGCGGATCTGTTTAGGTCTTTATTTTTATTTGGTAAGTTTCTAGATTTTAAATGGTCAGCAACACACTTTCTCAAGTTCAGAAATTCTAAAAATGTTATTTACAGCTGATGAAAGTTTAAAGAAAATATAAATTTTTATTCTATTCTTTTGTACCCAACACATTAAACTTTAAAACCGAGGTTGATACTTTCATTAGAGACCGATCTTATCTACCACCACAAAGGTCTGAAAACCAGCCGCTGTTCCTGCTGTCCCCAGTTTTGTTTGACTGACAGACGCGCCACCAGGTCACGTCTGCACAGTGCAGCAAGCAAACGTCAAGCCACTGTTTCCAACTGTTTCCCTTTTTCTCACCGTAAACATTTGCGACATTGAAGCCCAAACTGGAAATGTTCGGTAAACTTAGTTGTCCTTTTTGTTAATAGTCCTATGATTGAGATTGTTTTTTGTCTGTTAAAGAGAAAAATCTCTTCGTCCTGAATGTTATTTTGATGATCGCTTTCTTCAGTTTTTAAGCTAATTGTTTGTCCTCCAACATGGTGCTGTTTCTCAGTGGCGTCTATAGAAACTGTGTTGCGATACAACTGATTAGCAGCTGGTGAATATGGTCTGTATTGGACCTTATGAGCATTATGTGCTGTAGGCTAGCATGCACTGGAGAGCAGAAGACAACAGGAAGGCCCAGACTAATGAAAACGTTACCCTCTCTTCCTTCTCTGTATGTAACCTGTGGCACCTGTGGACCTTCTATTGGAACGAACGTTTCTCCGGATGCGTCTCCTGCTGATTGTTTGATAAATCTTCACACAATACACACAACCCACCTGTTTTCCACACATTTTTTCACGTCTCCACATGGACATGAACTGTGTGCCGCTTTCGCACCGACTCCTTCCCTTACATTAATCCTCATCTCCCTGCAAATTCCTACAAAAGCAGCGCAGCGAGCGCTACGCCCAGGGCGGCGCTAGAGGAATGGGCGCTGGTGCCGCAGCGTACGGCCGCGTCCGTGAGGAGTTTGATGGCCCCATTAAGAAACCCCGTTTTTAAACGCTGCGTTTTGTTCCAGCAGCACCATTTGTAAAGCTACTCCAAGACGAACATGTTGAGTCACAATTATTGTATTTAAGTTGAATCTGTTGCATCATTTTATCCATTTAATTGATTAGTTTTATAATTAAGTCAAACCTTTTTTTTTCTTTTTTTACTTTGTATTGCCATTAGTGTAGAAAGGTCACCCCGGTGTGATCCAGTTGTTCTTTCAGACCATGTATCCTTTTCATTTCTAGATGTGTTATTCTGTGAATCGTCGTGAAGTGATAACTGTAACTTTTCTGAATCTCCTATGGCTTTGTTTGTGCCACAAAATACTATTTGGAGTTGAAACGTGACTATAATAAAGACAAACTGGTTCCATCAGGACAAACCTTTAACATTTATTCCTAAACCTCAATTCTGATTCCACCATTTTCCTACAGCAAGGTGACAACAGAAGAAATACTGCAGTAAACCAATCACGTTGGGTCTGTGAGGGTTTCATGACCACATACACATGCAGTTCAGTATTCAGTGAAGTTTCTCAGTCGGTCCGGCTGTTTGGTCACACTCACTTCTCTTTAGTTTGCTGATTGGTGTACAGCAGATCACTCCATTGAACTCTGGTATCTCTGCTTTCAGAATCCCTCATTCCCAGCAGGTCTGTGATTTGGTGATGGATTGACTGTAACGCTTCGTTTCATTGTGTCAGTGTTTGCTGGAAGAGCTCAATGCCTCTAATGTGCTCATGACCTTTTCCACATATTTCTGAAAGGTCTTATGATCTATGAGTCAGAGCAGTTTCAACCAGTTTAGTTTTGCCTGAATGTTAAGAGTTTATTCTCCTCAGGAGGCTGTGGTTACTGTCAAAATGGGATATTCCCAAAAAATATTATTTTTGTTCTTTGAATTTAGTCACACAAATTACAGCTCAACTATGACTTTACTAAATTACTGCCATCTTAAGGGCAACAAGTCCCACCAGCTGCCTTTGGGTGGCGGCAGACGCGTCAAACTGTGGCGCCTTGTGACTATTTTTGAATCTGTTTTATTCAGAAACGTCACAATTATTCAGAAAACCGTGCAAATATGAACTCTAGCAACCGGTTCTGTGTTAAGATACTCCAGCACGGTTTGTGTGTTAAATCCCCCAGATGTGACCCTCTGCTGCGGTTTTCATCTTTATTCTACCTCTTATTTCTCTGACACTCAGTTTTAAATGCACAGGAGTGAATTCATACATTTTCTTTTTGAAGACAACTTGTTTGTTCTTTTAATATACATTTTTATTGCTTAAAATAGAGTACAATTCAAAATTACTTTCTTTGTATGAAAACTTTAAGTTCGAAAGCGGATCAGAAATAAAACATTTCACATTAACTTTTAAAAATTGAATGGTAAACCCCTTCCTTCTACGTTGCACTTCATTTTCAGTCTCAAGTTTGAAGTATGAAAAGAATTTTCATAAAATGGATATTTCTTTGTTTTTTTTTCTCCCCTCCAGGGGGTCTTTTGTGGGCTCTAGTGTCCTTTATTCGAAAGTAGGCTGACAGGAAAGGGAGAAGCAGAGGGGGGAAGACATGCCGCAAATGTTGGGCGGGTCCGGGAATTGAACCCGTGACCGCTGCGTCGAGGACTGAAGGCCTCCAAATGTGGGTCGTGCTGTCCTCTACGCCACCACAGCACGCCATTAAAATGGATATTTCTAATCTAAAATCGTGTATCATATGCCAGATTCTGTACTAAAAATCAAATGTTTGTCTTTTGCGAAGAAGGGGAGAATTTTCCCCGTTAGCAGCTGAGTGAGCTCACTGCATGTAGCACTGGGCATTCGTCAACAGCTCATTTATTGCCTTAGTTTATTGATTATCTGGATCCCAACAACAGACTTGATGACACTTTCTGTGTCTGGACTTGCATTCTTTGTCCTTCTGTGCTGCGTCCAACTTTTCTTTCTCTTACTGTGAGAATCGCTTTAGTTTTGATGTCCTCCAGTTTACATGAACCTGATTTGATATTTTTCTTTTTACCAAGTTGCCATGTTGTGACCTGTTGTACACGCATTCTTGGCACTCAGGTTTCATACGGTTCTGCATGTAAATGTCGTTATTAGTCAATTTTGAGTTTGGATCGATACAATAAGAGTCATTTATGAAGATAAAGTTTCTTCACTTTAGCAAATTTGCCTGAAAATGTAAAACAGTTTGTTTCAAAGGCAAAACAACTTGATCCCAGTCTGCATCCTTTAATGAGCAGCACTGATCTTCTGTCTGGATAGATGGTAGAACCCATTATACAGCAGAATAGTTTAGTTTTTTTCCGTTAAAAATGATCTTTCATTCATTGTTTGAGTGGTCGTACCGTGAACATAAAAACAAAACCATAAACAGAAAACTCGGTATGAATGTTTTAGTTACTGAGTATCCTGGTGTCAGTATTTAATGAGGAAGTTTCTTTTTGCACTGCCAGACTTTGCCTAAATAACAATGTCGGATTCCTCGGTTGTTTGTGTGACACCATTTTGAATATCTGCTGGGCAACAATGCTAACTGCTGGGGTGATAATGTGCTTCTTGTAATGGTCTACTGTGACGAGGAGAAAAGGACGCACAAATATCAATTTCTCAGCAGAAATATTGGCATTTATTTTAGACTTTGTTCCTGAGGGATCAATTATTCTCTCTGGTTAAAACAGCAGATGTCTTCTCATTTAAGAACAAGTGTTGTTCTTCTGCTCGTGATCTGACACCTTGTATGTGTTTAGCGCCGCCTTTTGAGTGGGAGGAGTATTGCCCTTGCTGCTTGGTACTGTTATAAAACTCTGGACTGTAGTCGGGTCTTCACCGGGTCCTTACTGGCCGTCATGTCCAGAAAACAATCTTTATTTCACTCAGCTTTCAGAGTGGAGAACACTAGAAGCTGGCGTCTTAACTGCAGTTTCCTGTTCATAGTTTAACATCCTAAATAGTTATGTGGTCAGAATATAAACTGAATAAATCCAGACTGAATTTCTAAACATTGAAAAGCAGGTTGGATTTCAACTTTCCACCCTGTGATAAAATAATTTTACTGCCAGCTTTGGCCTCTAAGCACAATTATGAATTAAGGTCCTTCAAAAAAAGGGTTGTTAATTTTTAAAGAACCTGAATCACATCTTTTACTTTGGACTTAAATTCATACATTTGTCAGTTTGGACAGTTGACCACTGCTGAAGAGTTTTTATTTTTATTTTTTTGTGAAAACCCAAACTTGGTAGGTTTTCTATTTTTTGGCATGAGGATCACCTGTGATGGGATCCTGGCTTGAAAACCCAGAAGTTGGAGAGGACATGTAACCAACCTGTAAACATCCCGTTTTTTAAAAAGGTAATGTATCTTTAAGCTTTAATATCTATGGAAATAATAAAATCCCATAACAAATGTCTGCTGCCTTTTGGTATTTATCAACTATTATTGGAGATCTATGGCGACTAAACTTGAGATTTTTTAGCCTTTTAATAGATTGTGAATAAAAACATGGTGCCATTTTAAAAAATTAAAATAAATGTTTCACAAATCGTCTTGTCCATATTTAAAAAGTGTTCTAGATAATCTTTGACACTTTCATAACTACTGACAACTTTTGTCAGAGCCTGAATAACAGAAAAGTAAATTTACAGCTAATCCAAAAGCTGTTCAAACCCCTGGCAGTTTTAATGTTGACAGAAGTCTGCTTCTGTTGGTAAATCACTCAAAATTGTCTGATTGGGTCACAAAGAAAACCCCAAATGCATGTTCCTGTTATTTCATGATGAACAATTGATAATACAGCAGTTAAATGCTTTCTGTAATTGTCAATCAGTTGTTTACATTGTTTACTCTGAGCAAATGTTATTACTACCAGTTGGTACAATGAAGATTAACCCTAAATCTTAATCTGGCTGGGGTATGAATAATTATGGACCTGCATGCCTTATGGTAAGCTTTTTTCCATATTGATTCCCATTTTGTTCTGAACTCCAAAGGGAACTTTTAAACGATTCAGATGTCAGTTTTTAGACCTTTTTATTTTGTCGTTTTTATCTGATAAACTTTTTTTCAGCTTTTTAAATTTATTTGATTTAATTGAAGCTAGAAGATGAGAAACACCAGTTCACAACACGTCGACTCAATGCACTTCACCAAAAAATGTACTTTCAATTCAGTCATACACTTTCCACGTTAATTAAATCCAATCTAGTTGAACCCAGTTATCAAACAATCCACCAAGTTTAGATTATTGGTTTTCTATCTAAGGAAATTCAACAGATTGCATCAGATTGACTTCCACCATTCACTCCTCCTGGATGAGGATGTAGCAACAGTGAAGAGGGAAAAACTCCCCAATAACAGGAAGAAACTTCCAGCAGAACCAGATCCAGACTCACTCTGAAAGTCCGTCTGCTACGACCGATTGGTGGTTTGGGAAGACAGAACACACACAAACCCACATGAGCACTGATTCAGGAGAACTTTCTTCATCCGTCCGTTATTTTACATAATCTTCCCAGTCTGGGTTGCGAGAGGTGCTGGTGTTTATCTCCAGTGGTCAATGGGCGAGAGGCGGGGTCACCCTGGACACGTCGCCAGTCCAACACAGAGACAGACAGGACAAACAACCAGGCACACACACAACCACACCTACAGAGAGTTTACAGACCAATTAACCTGACAGTCGTGTTTTTGGACTGTGGGAGGAAGCCGGAGAACCGCAGAGAACCCACCATGTACAGGGAGAACATGCAGAAACACCCCGGGCCGGGGAACCCGGGACCTTTTGCTGTAAGGCAACAGTGCTGCCAACTGCACCACTGTGCAGCGGAGGGCTTTCTGTTGGAGAAAAGTAAGACATTAATGTCAGCAGTAGCTCATTTAGAGGCTTCATCTGGGAGAGAAAAAGCCAAAGAGAATCTCTGAGCCTCTTTTACAGGCTAGAGGAGAACGTTTAGAGCTCAACTGAACACAAGACCAGGTGTAGATTATTTGAAGAAAAAAAAAGAATGCAAAGTTTAAAGCTGACATGACAGCAAATAATGTAAATAGGAGAGTAGTAGGAGAGTGAGGTCATTTTGAGCGCCAGCAGCCTCAGTCTGCAGCAGCTTAGCTACAGAGAAAACCCAGGATAATCTGAATCCGGCCATCAGCTTTACTGAGCAGGACAGTTTTAAGCCCCCACTTCAAAGTAGGAATTGTGATATTTAAACATAAGAATGTTTAAATGCTGCATCCCAAAGATTAAATCAACCTTGGAGTTTATAACGGGTAAGAGATTAGACATTTTTTCAGACTTAATGAAGGCCTTATTTTCAACCTAACTCAAATCATATGTGATTTTTAACATTGGATAAATGTGGCTTGTTCTGCTTGGATGTTACATGTTTGTGTTGTATGAATGTTTTCTTTAACAGGTCTGACCAGCTGTACAGGTTTTGAACTGTAAGACATTGTAACATGGATTTAATTCATAGATCCAAGCAGCAGAGGTGCTTTATTTTGTAGTATTTCTGCTTATTTCAACAAGGACGAATAGCTTTATGGTAAGATGATTTTACAAGATCAACAGATTGCTGGGATTTTTCTCCTGATCTTTCCTCTGTGAAATGATTTCCTCTATTTCTTTCATTTTCTTTTTTTTATAGTATCACAAATATTTAGTGGTTTATAATTAAACATATATCCAAAGTTCGAAGAATATGCTACTTGTTTTTAATGCAATTTTGAACACAAGTCCATTTGTTTTGTCCAATGTACTTAAATCTTATTGGCTGAAAAAGCTGAAGTTTGAGTTTCTGGATGAAGTTGTGGTGCTAATTTTCACTTCCTTCTGTTTGAGTAGAAATCCTCATTTTCCCCCACAGCGTTAATTATTGTTTGCAAAATGAGTTATGTAAATATTTATGATTTAATCTGGTTCATTATTTAAATTCAGCATCACCAGATTAATACTTAAGATGACTTGCAAAATAAAGGTTATTCCTACCTTGGAATACCTTTTTCACATCCTTCCATATAATTTTCTAATGATAGAATAGGCATTGATGCAGTAATTGAAGGATGTTCGGACATCTTGGAGTGTTAACTTTTAAAAGGCGTCTTGAATCACAAACTGAAAAGCCAAATAAAACTGCATATATCCATGTTTAGCTTTTCTTTTTACAACAAAACAGAAAGCTATCATGCATAGCAAGACGTCAGTCATAGTACTGATTTAGCTAAGTTGTGTTTTTGTATTGCTGTCTCTTTGTTGGTGTTGTATACAATTTGTTCTTCTTTAACAGGTTTGATCATCTTTAAGATGTTGGACTGTGGAAAGGAACCAAGAAAGTCTGTAGCTTCTGCTGGACCGTATTAGTTTAGTCTGTATAGTGAAGAAAATAGGACCAGGCACTGAACCCTGTGGTACTCCATAAGTAATCCTGATGTGTGAAGATTTTTCAACATGAACAAACCGTAATCCGTCATGTAAATAAGATCTAAACCAGATTGGTGCTGTTCCCTGGATCTCTGCGGCATGTTGGAGTCACACAATGGATATTGTGATCTAACAGAACCAGAACCTGGATCCATTATCTGAGGCCATGAAAATATCAGTAATTTTAAATGGTATCTGAGGAGCTTCTGGTATGAACATCATAAATGAAAGCCAGGCTCTCCAACATGGTCATGTGTTGAGTTCAGCCTGTCTGGTTTCCCCAGGAGGAGCAGAGTTCAGCAGGAAACGTTGCTCACATGTAGCTGAGCTTTTAAACCACAAACAACAAAAGTAGACATGAAAATTGTTGTTTTTTGGCGGTAAGAGCTGAGCTCCAAAAAGCACTAGGGAAGTTAATAAAAAAAGTTTGAACTTTTTTGTTCTCCATAGCTTTTTCTGTCTCCAGATAAGTTGTTTTATCTGCTTACTGCCAAATTACACCAGTGTGAAAGGTGTTTAATATTAATTCAATATTGATTTTAAGAAGTACGCAAGATTCATTAAGTGAATGCAGGGATTACTATTAATGTTTTATCAGTTTATGTAGTTTATATGTTTTCATTCTGCCACAATCGGCCCTTTGAGGACATTTGTGATCTTGATGTGGCCCAAAATTAAAGACTTTGACCCCACTGATCTATAGACCTCAGTGGATTTTAGTAAGTAGCCAAAATTCAAGCATAAAATGACTTTAATCACCTGTGTGGAAAAATGCATTAAGTGATTTTTATCAACAGTGTAAGAAACTGGACTTATTTTACATCGGGTTTGAATTGGGCTTAAAACCCTGTAGTTGATTTTTACTAAGAATTTTCTGCAGTTTTGCCTTTTGATTATTATGAACAAATAATTTTGCTGAAGTTTTTTTTTTTTCACATTTCATCTTGTAAATCTGATTTAGCGCTGACATTCTCATAGTTTTACTGTAGCTCTAACCTGGAGGTTACCTTTAGTCTGAGATGATATAATTTCTGATTTCTTACTGAAAAGTTTTGCACAATTTGTGCATTCTGCTTTCCAAAAGGAAAAATGTCAGCATCGTCTCCCGTCAGTTTATCATTAACTCCTGTTTACCTCCTTTGCAGATGCCCTTTCGTTGCTCATGTGTTGCTCTGGTAAAAAATAAACTTGCAGAGTATGCACTTCCCTCGTTGATCAAATGACATTAAGCACTTCCGTAGTTTGGATTCCTTTGACTGTTGAAAACCAACGTTTCCTTTTAACCCTAAATGCTTCATCAGCCATGGCTGGGTTAGAAATGAGCTTTGTTGAGGTTTCTCACCACACAGAAAAACAAAGGGTTGGATTTATAGAATTTATACTATTGTTGACGATGTCTAATGTCATGACTACGGTTCATGGAAGCTGTTTTAATGCAATTTTAAGTGTACATTTACATTTTAATTTCATGTCCATTAAATTCAGTTTATACCAATTCTCAAGTCAAGGCACTTTGCAAGACAACAGCTTTAGTTCAGATCAAGAAATACATATTCATCTCACTGCAATCAAACGAACTGATTCAAATTCATTAACAAAAACTCCCATTTCCCAACAGCAAAAGGTTATTTTATCCAGCACACCCAGCCAGTTGGATCAAGGAGCAAACCTTCCTTCCAACTAATTGATTCGAGTCGATAACGTTTCAGCAGTCGCCTATCATGAAGACGATGGTAGTTAGAAAAAGTGGCCTATGTATTTTCCAGCAGTCCATGCCTAAAGCAGCATAACTAGAGATATTCAAGATGGGTACAACTAGCTTATATTCTGAACTTTATTAAAAAGATCAGGTTTTAAAAGTGTGTTGGAAAAAAAGTTGGGTGATAAAAGATCTGTCTTCACTGCTGCACTTTGAAGTGCTCTGTTGGGAACATATGGACCAATCAGATCTCATATTTATGATGAGTCTTCTGGATTTTATGGATCTGCTTCAGTTTTTTTTAACTTTGTGGTAGTAAAGAATTACTATAGTTCAGGCTTAGGGTAACAAACACATGGACTAATTTTCCTATGTCACTGTGGTATGAGATGTTTTTCATTTTGTAAAAATGTGCAGGTGAAAGAAGGAACCTGTCCTGGTCAAAGGTGTTGCGAAGTCTTTGTACAATATTACTGGACATTCAAGTTAAGTACGGAGTTTGTTTTTCAGATCATTTGCTCCAAAGAGCTTCCACATTCTGAATTTAACAGCTGAAAACTGAGTCATTCAAGTTTGTATGTCTTTAAGAAGTGTGTGTAGTCTGCCTAATTTATTGGCTTCATCAGGCTTTGAGTATATCATCTGCATAATTGTGGAAATATACCCCATCCTGTCTGATAACAGAAGCACATATACAGCGAAAAAAGGGATCCAAGCACACAACCCTGTGGTACTCCATAATGAACGTGAACAAATTATCTGTAAGATAAATATCTAAATCAGCCCGATGCTGTCTATTTATCGCTGTTTTTGTAAGAAAAAATTTGTGATCAACTGGATCAAAAGCTATCTGATCACTAGCTGCGTTTTCATTAACTATAAAATTGTGTAAATTGGAATTACAAAAATAAATTTGCTTAGTGGAAATGCCAATTTTGAAAAAAACGCAGAGTTTTTGTGCTAAGTTAACATGGTAGTTATTCTCCTGCATCAAAATTTGTGTAAAACAGCAGTGAAAACTATTTATTTTTTGCATCTCATGAAGTATGTGATCAACAACAGGATGTTGCTGCTGACAGAAATGACAAAGATGGCAGGAAGTGATGGGAGGAAAATGGCACGACATGTTTTTTTAATGATTTGCGTGACCAAACTTAATCACGTCTGATTTTTATTTCATTTCCTATTTAATGGAAACACTGCAGTTGTAAAATTGTTTTGCTTTTTTCTCTAACATTGGCAGAATATACCAATGTTGACAAATTTTTGTGCACGTTTATAATGGAAACGCAGCTATATGTTGCATGTTTGGCAGTAGGCGTGTCAATCACCTGTAGCTGAGCTTTGAAAATCAGAAACAGACATGAAAATGTTTCTTGGGATAGAAATCTTACCCAGAATTCCTCTCTTCAACTGTGCTGGTAGAGAAAGTTTGAACCTTTTCTCCTCATGGTTTAAGTAAATAAAAAGTTTTAGATTCGGGACAAAAGTTTTCAAAATGCAATTAAAGTTTGGGTTTTTTTTTCTGTGAAGATGTGTGTATCACCTGGATGTGGACGTCTGATCCACTGCCTGAATGTTTTCAAGTTGCTTTATTAAAGCTGTTAAATGTAACGAAGCACAAATCCTATTTAGTTATTATGAAATGTTGCGTTAGCACTGTGGGCTAGGAGACTTACCGATGCAGAACCTGCAGAAATGAAAATGTTTCCCCCTGTTAGTCTGGAAACCCATCATAGAAGAGATATTAAACCATTACTGAATGTTTTAATGACTCTAGTAGGAAGGCTGTTTACCTGGGAATCTTTTGTAGCTTACCTACCAGGAATCTGTGCTGATCAGTATGAAATATTAATGCTAATGTTTCAATTCACATCGCTACTTTAGGTTGGGATTTTTATGAATATGGTTTTAGATTCAGTTGCAGACTAAAGAAAAACATTCAGTTATTTTTCAGCTGAAGCCCTTCCTGCCTCAACACCCACTGCAGGTTAGATATAAATAGGCCCTTGGAAATCAATTTATTGTTAATTGGTTCTGAAAAGAAGATTCAGTGCCGTATTTAAGCCAAAACTGCTGAAAATGTATATTTAGGATAAAAACACATAGTTTTAGCTTCACCTGGTCCAAATTCACTGTTATTACGTTTTAGTCAATATATTTATCATCCCTTCATTTGCGTTAATTTTTCTCTAATATTGTGTGAAAAAAGGCTTAAGTTGTTAAATAAATGAAAAATCTGCACTATGTGCCAATTTCTTCTCTTATCCGAGTGATTAAAGATCAAAATAACTGAAACAATTGTTGGTTGCAGCTGTAGGCACCGATGATTAGGGTCATGGTGCATAGTGCAGCATTCAGAGTTCTCAGTATAATTGGGTTTCTAACTGAATATTTGAGACCAGAACTGGCAGCACGCAGCCTTACCTGCTGCTCTGCATTAACAGCTAGCATCACATTCATGTTAATTACTGCTGTTAGCATCTCAGTCCACATTTCCAGTAGAAGAACTGGACTGACCCAGAGAGGCGTAATCTGACCTCTGACCTCCGTTGCATCCCAACATGAAGTGCCTCCAGTGGCAGCTTAACGTTTGCAGGTGGACGCTGTGTGTGTGTGTGGTTGTGTGTGTGTGAGACGTTGGCTACCTGAGGTGCGTTAGCTGCTGTCAGAGGCAGGCCGCCCGCTTCTCCATACACACATCTCCTCTGCAGTTGGGTTACTATGACGATGAGTAGTTCTGCAGAGGTCAGTGGACAGTAGAGCCTGGACTTGTTTACACTGCAGCCAGAGGTATGCTTACACAGATGATCTGAACAGTAAGGTAAGTGTCCCCTCCCCTCCATGTTTCTGATTGCAGCTGTGCTTCACTCAGGAGCGCTGAGGGCTTCTGGCATCACACTGACAGGTTGGTGTCGCAGTGCAGAGATGGGCCTGGAGCGGGGTGTGTGGGTGGGAATGCAGCACCATGTTGACCTCTGCTGTATGTGTGTGTGGGCAGTACTTTTCTCTGTATGTTTGCAACAACACACTCGTGTGTGGGTCAGAACCGGAATCAGAATGTGTGGAGCAACACGTCTCCAGGCAGAACCAGAAACAAGGATTTTAGCTTCAGTTGAACTTCTTTCAACAAACATTTTATCTTTTAATGTAAATGATAAAATTGGGTGGTGGGAAATATTTTTTTCTTTTATAAATGTAAAGATGGGTTGAATTCATGCAAATATTCGTGGTGCTGATCTCGGTGCTGCCCCATTTTAAAGGGGCAGCATTATGTAAAATTGACTTTTTTAGATTTCCGTCATAATGCTACTTCATCAAAAACATACCTGAAGTGTTGCCTGGATTTTTTTCCATACATGTTTGAGAAATCCTTTAATCTCCATGGCAACCATTCAGCTGTGCAAAACGCCTGGATGGACTTAGCCCCGCCTTCAAGGCTCAGCTCCTTCAGGCTCGCCAGCAGCAATTAGAAAGCACTGCTGAGCTCATTATAGGAGCTGCATCTCAGAGCAACGCTGGTAAAAACATTACAGGGTTGATAGAGGAGCCATGACGACCTGAAGTCATCAGGAGGAGCAGGAGTTTTTAAAACCACAGGCCCAATTTAAACACGTTAAATTCAAAAGAAGCAAAGTTTCTTTTGACATATTTTTGTAATAACTGAAGATATATTATAGTTACTTGAATATATGCTTTGCTATAAAATGGCGCTATGTGCCTGGAAAATTCATAATACTATCCTGTTGAGGTTTTTATTTACTTAAATTCTAACAATAATTTGAAACAGATTCAGATTTCACTCTTGTTCATGTGCTGCTGATTGTCTTTTTTTCCAACCTGTGAGGAAATGTTTTAGTAGAGCTCATCTTGGAGTATTTACTGTCCCTTATGGATGGAAAAATATTCAAATCATCTTTGAAACTGTTGAACTTTGATCTAATTGGCTCCAATAAATGATAGAGGTCATGAAAATCAGTTGGTTTCTGTTTATTCTCTTAAGTTCATCTTAAACCATGAACTGACTGGTAGAAAAACAGCTTAATGCTTGTTTGTCGCTGCTGTAGCTCCTTTATTTACATTTTTACTTCCCATTCCACATGAACATCACTTCCTGTCTGGAACTACGGAAACCTAAATGTTGGCAAAGCAACTCGAAATCAAATTCTGACTAAAATTAAATGGAAATATAAATGTCTCAAAGTTAGAATATTAGATTTAATCTATATTTTATCATAAATGAAGCATAGTTTCATTTTTAGGACAAATGTCTGAAATTTAACCCCACTCTTGTTACTGTTTTATATTTGATTCACAGCGAATCAGTGAAACATGGAAATGATTCCAGAAACATGTTCAGTGTTCCTTAAAGGGGACCTGCTGTACAAAATTCACACTTTGCATGTTTTTCTACTTGCCTTTGGGTCTCTACTGCTTTTAAAACCGTCCCAGGCGCTTGAATAATCCATCCTGCTGGTTTTTGGCAGCAAGTTAATGTTTTTTAGTGTATAGTATAGGAGCAGTTTCAAAACCTTCAGATTAAGTCACCATCCATGGCACGGCGCCGGTACCCAGCAACCCAAACTGAGCTCCAACACATTTGGTCAGCTGGTTTTACCGCTGTATGCTCTGTACAGTGGCTGCTGGAAAAGACATGTTTTGTTGTTGGCTTACTATGCATAAACCACTTGCTGCATTCTTGTCGGTTGTACAGAAGGCTCCACTTCTGCTTTTCAAAGATGTATGGTTGGATGATTGTGCGTCTCTTTGAAGCCTTTCTGTTGCATTTAGTTTCTGTTGGGTTGTATTTAATGAGCTTTTTATTGTAGGAGTTAACCTAAGTGTAAATGTGAAATAATTATATTTAAATAAGATTAATGTGAAACGTTCAGAACTCTTTTTTTTTTTTTTGCTGTTTGGACCCAGAACCTCTGGGTGGAACTGAAATCAACAGATGAGATGAAGGAGGGTCTGCTGTGAACTCCTCACCTTCAGCAGGTGGTAGTTTTTATTTATACAAGTTTTTTGTAAATGCACATTTTTATGATCAATAATTACATTTGAATTACAAAAGCTGGTTTTAATGAGTCAATGATAAATTTTTGTTCTTTTGGAGATTTGAGTCAAATTTTAAATCAGATTCTACAAAATCCAGCAATTCAAAATGTTTGGAAAATAATTTTCTTTTTGTTTTAAAAAATATCAGTGCAAAGTCAAACTGGCATTTAGTGGATTAAAATCTTGGTATCCGATCAACATTTAGTTTTTTCATTAATGGAATATAAATGTGAATAGAAAGATATTAAGAGCAGCTTTTTGAAGTGGACATTTTTGTCTTTCATGACACAAAGACGGACGGTTTTTAATCTGTTAGAGAAAATAATCCAGTCAATATTTTCTCTGTTTACAGATCAATCTCATGTAACCAAACCAGCTCTAAAGGTTTGCTGAATGTCTCATAGTTTTGAGCACAACTGAAGTTTCATCAGTTTATGCAGGAAAATAATTTTTTTAATCTTTTTTCCATATGTGGGCAATTTTTTTCCTTCTCAGTTTTATAATACTTAAGATTTCCAATTTTCTGAAGTTGAAAATTGGGCCATGTGCTCTAATTGAGGAAAATGGCGGCTTGATGAAAAGGAAAATTTTGTCCAAACGGACAGAAATAAAATCAACCTTAAATTGAGAGTTATTGATCTGGGCTGAGAAGTGTTGCATGTTGTAGCCTCACTTTGCTGCAGTAAAGGCATAAACTGTTCAGAAACAACAAATCCATGAATTTGAAAAAGTTTTTTTCTTCTTCTGTTGTTTGGAGACTCAGTTATATTTTCTTAATGACTCACTTCCTGTTTGTGCTGTAAAACCTTTTTCTGCTGAACCACCTGATTAGTCATTTGGTCTCTTATTGCAGAATAACTGAGGATTATTTTATGTTTTACTTTCTGTTGCTCCTGAACTGGAGGCGTACCTCTTCATGTTGGTACCGGGAGCGCTGTGGTTCGGACCGGGTCGGGCTTTTTTTAAAAATTTCCTCTGCAGTTTTTCTGTGTCTGACTTTAAACTTTGGGTCAGTTGATGGTCGTCTTGGTTCTGTTCAGCTGATTGATTGTAGTCGTGTTAGCTGGGAAATATTTCAGCCAACAGAACCAGTAGATTTGGATCAGAACCGGCCTGTGGTTGGTGTTCAGTGTGGAAACTCTTCTTCTCTGTAGCTCATGGAGGTTCTGGTTCTCCCAGATCCTCAGAGGAAGTTTTATCCGTCTGCACTGTGACCCATTTCTCCAAACAGAACCTTTTTATTCAATCGGCCTAAACCGTCCTCCCTCCCATCTCAGTGTGATGCCAGAATGTCCCTGTTGACCTTAGACGACCCTTTGTGTCTAAAAGGGCGCCGGGTCTAAAAGTTTTGGTGCCGGGTCGGTACCAGCTGTGGTACCAGGACCGCCTTTATGCCTGCTGACTCAAACAGCAGCTCATTCTAACACCACCGTCCCGACACACACAGCTGCTGACCAATCATAGCCAGGCTCTTACTGTGTGTTCTTCTCACCTCAGGAGCCTCGACCAATCAGAGGAGGCTGACGGCTCCACCTGAGCAGCCACGGTAAGGTCGTTGTTTGCGTGACCTCTGGACTCTGGATGCTTTCCCAGCTGACTTCCTGTTTTCTGTTGTGGCAGGTAAAAATCACAGAGCCACTGAGAACAGGAAGCCACGGAGGCCGGAGTCTGAACTCCATCAGGAAGATTTAAAATGGTTCACAACACATTTACAGGAAGGTAAATATGAAAGGTTTCCACTTTTATTAAACATTGTCTCTCCCTTTCCTTTGAACATAGATCTTTTGTTTCATTTAGTATCAGATACGTTGTCACACCAGGCCACTAGATGGGTAAACTGGGCCTTAGCTAAATGACATTATGTGTTTGTTTGACCTTCTTTTTGAAAATTAGGTCAAAATATGAAAACTATTAGATATTTCACCAATATGAAAGCCATTAAGTTTTCTCTCTAATTTATGTATTGAATATGCTATTGTAAAGTATTGTCTCAGTATTTATAAAGGTGTATTTGTTTGTCTGTCATTGCACTGTTCTGTATTCTATTTCTTAAAGATTTTTAAACAATATGAAGAACAGTTAAAGGAAAACATTTCGTGATGTTTGTTTTCTTTCAGGTGAAGCTGCAGTACCAGGATGCGACCAGCAGGGGGCGGACATCCAGCTGACAGATTCTGTTTTTCTGTTGGAAAATAAATGTTTTTGTTCATGCCTGAGTTTATTGAGCTGTACAGCCTGAAAGTATCAGAAGTTCAGGTAATATAAGCCCAGAGTTGGGCTGTATTGAGTTACATTTACTGGAGTAATTTGGGGCAGGGAGAATTGTACTTTTAGGAGTATTTTTACTACATGGTACTTTTTACTTTTACTTGAAGCATTAAGTAAAATTTATGAATATTGTACTGCTGTGAGTAACGTCACTGAATGAAGAACAAACTCATAACTAAAAATTCACCAGACATACCTGTAGTGTTTGTTTTAGTTTCAGAAGCTTAATACTGAAAGAAATGTATTTGGAAAAATGTTTCTCTTGCTGGATTTGTAATTATTTAATTTCGGTCTTTAAAATGGAAACATTTCCACAGAAATTTCTATTTTGGTCCATCTGATGATGCACTTCTTAAATATTAAATTGTTTTGATCAGTCACCCAGTACTCATGTAATCTTTTTACCATTTTGTTTATTTTTACTGTAGTGAAAATGTTGAAGTAGTGCTGCTCTTGAGCTCAGTCCCTCTGTTGGTTCCTGTTGGGGGGGTGAACGTATCGCCTGGATTTGGCGGGATCAGGACAATCTGTGCAGCTCCGCCTCGCTGCCTCCAGCTCAGATATAACTAAGGCTAAAGGTGCAAAGTTTCCGCCGCTGCATCACGCTCCCATGCCCAGTGTTGGCTGTCAACCCTGGAGGAAGTCCAACCCAGACGCAGCAAGACGATCCGGACTCCATCTGGGTCAGGTTCACGTCTCACCTGAGCTGCTGGCGGGACGACGGTCCTGGAAGTTCGGAAGCATCATTACACCTGGGTTCTGTTGGTCAAATAGATGTTTAGAAAATGGTTTTCATCTGTTTATGTAACGATGCAGCATCAGACAAATCAAATGGGAAATTAATTATTTTACTTCTGAGTTTGATTTTACATCTTTTGCTTGCAAAAACCTGCAAAACTGGAAGTTTATGTAGGGAACAGCGAGGTCTCATCTCACACTGAAAGGGTTACATTTAGAAAAAGTTAAAAACCTGCAGAAGAAAACAATCTGAATGGAACTGGTTATTCTTAAATCAGCAAAACTAAAAGATTATGAATCATAAAGCAGTACAGAAGAGGATTAGGGCCATTTGGAAAAAAAATTCATCCTTGTTTTTCTCAGAAGTTTGACTTTGATCTCAAAATGCTGACTGTTTTTTTTCTTATTCTAACTTTTATCTCTTGAGAAAGAAGTTGTTTTTTTAGTGGTCCTAGTCGTCTTCCGTACGATGGAGTTCATTCAAGTTAAAATAATTTAGAATCAAGTTCTTTGTTTTTACTCAGATTCTAGGCAGAATACATTGGATTATTATATATTTTTTAATCCTGCAGGTTTCAGCGCTTTTCCCGTTTTGCCTCAGCAGCTGTTCGGTTGTAAATCGAGCCGGAGGAAGGAACAGTTCACCTAACGCCCAGCTGGGCAGCTCCAGCTCTGCATCATTAATGCTCATGTATCATTCATGCTGTAAAACGCACACCTGTAACGGTACATCCACCATCCGCTCCCTGCAGCGTGGCAGCGGCCTGGCAGGTTCACCTCGCTCCCATCCTCATGACAGACCCAGCCGAGAAGTTTCCTGCAGGAGAAGCGTCCCAGATGAGAGGACCCGGTGCCGCTGCTCCCCCCACGGCGCTCAGCGGGCTGTGGCACTGCGGGTCCGTCCGGAGGAACAGCCGCCTGCTGCCCGGCTCTGTGCCGCCTGGACTCCGGAGCAGAGTCCCGCTCAGGCTGCCGTCTCTGACGGCCAAAGCACCCCGCAGGCGGAGCAGCATGGCCCGCCTCAGGTAAAATCACCCGACCGATCAAACTCTGAGCTAAACCTCACCTTGAATTAAATTAATATTTACTGCTAAATGCATAACAGAGATGACATTATGTAATGTTGAAATACAGCATTAAGTACTGCTATAAATTAATCTAAAATGTAATAAAGAAATAAGCAAATTGTAAGAAATTCTTTGATTTTTAAAGTTTGCAGAAAGTAATTATCAGAGTTGGGAAGTAACTAGTTACATTTACTCAGTTACATTTATTTGAATAAGTAAATTTAAATACAATTAAATCAAGTACACTTTACTCATCTATATCTAATAAATTACACTAATCACATAGTTAAAGATTTTTGAGTAAATTAGGTAAACCTTACTTAGTTCATCTACACCATGTTATATTAATCAGAGTGTGTGTGTGTGTGTGTGTGTGTGTGTGTGTGTGTGTGTGTGTGTGTGTGTGTGTGTGTGTGTGTTGTAGTCTGAAAAACATTGACGATCTCTTCTTTAAATTATGTGTACAACATCTAAATGTTAGTCAACTGAGTTTTTATATTTCAGACACTAAATTTGAACAAATCACAGAAATTAAATGGCATTTCCATCACAAAATTGATGCAACATTTAATTAGTTTAGTGAATTATTTTTGCTCCTAAGTTTATTGTAGAGTCTTTAATTAGCTAAAAACGGTTCCGAAATGCAGATCAGGGTCTAAGGTGATCTGTTATGACATGATGAATCGCCTCCACCCTCCTGCTTGCATCACTTTTAATTTCTAGTAAAAGCACCTGTCAGATCCCAGGCTGGCTGAAATTACACTCCGATAATTTCCTCCCGGCCGTGTCCCAGTTTGGCGGCTTTATGTGAACCGGTCCCGCCTCCGCCGGACGGGTCAGGTACCGGTGACCCGTAATTCTAAGTGGGGGAAAACTGATCCGCACCTTTAATTGAGAGAAACCCGAGTGACACCACATGGGGGTCAAGTACTGCGGTTAAGCTAGCCGATGTTAGCTCCGCGCATACATGGTGCATTACGGTAGTAGAGCAGTATTTGGCCTTTCAGGCGAAAATGATAAATGTATGAAAGAAAAATGAGACATAATTGTCATATGGGTGTATTTATTACATATCTATTACTTTCACATATTTATACTATAGCCAGAATAAATATTTTATCATTTTACTATACAGTTTTGGAGAAAGACCATGCTAAAGTACTGAATATTAGCAAATCTGGATACATTTGTCTCATTTCCAGCAATAAAAAATAGGAATTCAAGAAGAGTAAAATGGTATTGGTAATACTTCTTAATAATCAGATGTTCCAAAATATAAAATATGTGCAACTCTTGGTACATTGAAGAAAAAGAAAACCTTTTATATTAAGTTCTTTGTAAATTTTAATCAATTTTACTTAAGTACATGTCCTATGGCCCATAGGGGCTTCCGTAGTCCATAGCTGCATGGTGTTCAGGTTCCATTCATCAAAATATGTTTAGACCCTTCAGGTTATCAATCTTTATTAAACTCAGAGTGGATTCCATGTTTCTGTGTCTCCAGCCTGAGCGAACCGTCCCTCCTCTCCCCGGGTCAGGACCTCCAGGTGGACGGATGTTCTGGGTCTCGTCTCTCCAGCTGTTTACAGATGCGGCCTCCACCTCCTCCATCCTTCAGCAAACCCCCCACCCTGCTGCCCTGTAGGAACTGCGACCAGCAGCACAACCAGCAGCTCCAGAGCTGCGGCCGACCGGCCTACATCCACTTCTCCCGGGCCATCCGGCCCGCTGCCCGGCCCGCTCCGGTGAGGCGGCACTCACACAACCCGGATGTGAGCGCAGAGGTGCTGCAGGGTAACTTCCGGCGCCGCAACTCCACTTCCTGCCAGGGAGAGACTCTGTTTGTGGTGGGGAAGCCGTGTTTCCTGGGCTGCGGCCCGCGGCCCCCTGCGGCTGCCGGGCCTGCGGGTCGAGCTCAGCTCCACGTCTTTCTGCCCAGCGAGGCCAAACCGGAGGAGGCGGACAGGGAATCCGTGGATGAAGGTTTCATGGATGAGCTGGACTGCAGGATTACAGCTCTGAAGCTGCAGAACGCCCTCACCAACAACTCCTAGAAAAAATTTATTTCTACCTTGATCTGATTAGATCAAGGTAGAAATTCAACCATTTTGTGGACTTTGACCTCTGACCCTACCAGGAGTCTGACCAGAAGAGTTTCATCATCAGACGTCAGAGATTAAATGGAGGGATTATTTTATTTTTTATGGTGTAAAAACCATTGGATGAATATTTCTAACTGTTAGTGGCGCAAAAAGTGGATATTAGCTCGATATGCTACGTGGGTGCTCCACTAGAGGGGGCGCCAAACAACTGCGTAAAAAATATTTCTAGTCTGCATTTTCTGCATTTGACTGCTGTTTATAGTGCGTTATACAAAAGTCACGCTGCAGCACACACCAGAAAGTACAAAGTTGCACCACTGGATGTTAGTCTTACTGTATATTGTTATTATCATTAGTATTAGTGTTAATCTTGTTTTTTTATATATTATTTTTAACATTTTAAGAACTTTTTTTGTGTGAACTTTCATATCCATTTTTCTGTTGCACTTTAATTTCCCTTTTGCTTAACAATAAAGGCTGTTTCTATTCTTCTATTTTAAACGTCTTAAACATCAGAGAAGTAACAATAATATACGATTTTTGAACTAGATACTCAACTAATAATTAATATCAGTTTATAATTTACTCTTGTGGTCACATATTTAAATTAACCTTTAAAGTTGTGTGGAGAAAGAAAAGCTGAAATAAAAAAACATCCAAGTTTATACAGTCATACTTTCAGAAAATAACAAAAACACAGGAATCAGTTGCTTTCTTTAATGTGGGGTGATTTTATTATTGACATAAAACAATATTAAACAATTATTACTGACCGTAATAATACTAATTTTATACTAACACTAATATTTATAATCAGTGTTAGAAGAACACTAATTATACCAACAATATTTTAAAATATGTAACTTCGTTTTTTACTTAAATATATATTTTTTTCATTTAACCAAGTAAAACCCCATGGAGATCCATATAAGCATCATTGGTTACAAAACTTTATATAATCTTTTTTTTTTTTTTTAGTAGCATTTAATAAATATCCAGCCTTTGCACCAACCGACCTGTTAATTCAGAAAACCCTGTTTCTAACTGTGCCACTCACAATATGGCGGACAGATACGTTCCCCTACTGAGCTCCGTCTTCCGGGTCGAACGGAACGCAGCATAACGCTTCCTGCCGCTACCAGAAGTATCGTTGATACGGGGTCAGGTTCTGGGTTCAACTGGGTCCAGACTGGGACCAGTTCGTCTCCACCGAATATGGTTTGCTCCTGTGTTTTTCCGGGCTGCGCTAACAGAGCCAATTCCTGGTCGCCGTACAGGTTCCACCGCATTCCGCTGGCGGACCTCCACCTCCGGACGTTGTGGCTGTCGGTGCTGGGGATGGACGTCAACACGCCGCCAGCCGCGCTAAAGCATCTCCGCGTCTGCAGCGCTCACTTCACGGATGATGATTACATCGGGAAGAGGGAGAATAATAAAGGACAGCTGCACCTGAAGGACCACGCTGTCCCATCCGCCCAGGTAAGACTCCACCTTTTTACTGGTCAATTTAACTTTTTTCACTTATTTTTTTATTAGAAAAGTCATGTATAATGTACAAAACAAGTCAGGGAAGTAAATCTGACAAAACTGTTTTATGAACAGAGTTTATTTTGTTGAAAAGAACATAAAAACAAACAAAAACAATGTAGCATAAATAATAAAGCATGATGTCGCTCAGAGAACAAAGCACAGAAATAGAGTAAATAGATCTGCCCTGATGGATCAGACACAGTCACAATACTAGATCTTTATATTTTTTTCCCAATATCGGGACAGATAGAGAAATGGGATCGGTGCAACTCTGGAATCAGTTAATGCTGGGTTGCAGGTGACGTATTACTGACGTCACGCAGTGCAGACGGGGGTCATCTGCGTTGGCCTCCTAAGCTTTTTCCTCACTTTCCTACTTGTTTTAAAGTAGCTTTCATTTATGAGGGCAGAAAACTGAACCAAACTACTGAATTGACATTCACTAGCAGCTGTAAATGTGAGCGAAGCTCAACAAACACTCCTGCGTTCAGGCTCTACTGCTCTCCCAGCTTCCTGCAGAGTCCCTGGCAGCCGATACTGACCCAGAGGTGAAAGGTCAAAGCGTCGACAACCCGCCTGCGTTCGTTCATAAGCAAACCGTTACTCTGAAAACACCGAGGACGTCGAAGCCTCCAAAACCACAAGTCAAGAATAAAGGTAAATAATTAGAACAGTCATTTTAATTCAGTTTATTCCGATGGGAAGGCGGATGACCAGATGTTTTTTAATAAATTGTTTTTTCATATTAACTTTTATTTTGTTGGTACGTTTCCAGGAGCCCAGAATGTCCTGTTGATTCCTCGGGATCCCCACCGTGACGTCATGAGTCGCTGGCAGCTTTCGGTTCGAGCTCGGCCGTCGTCAGATCTGGTTCGTTTGGTTTGCTTACAGATTTTTAATTTTGCCAAACTGTTGCACATTTTGTCAGGTTACATCCTCCAACTTTAAATGGAAACTATTATGCAAAATGAACGTTTTGAGTTTCTTCTGCTTCTAGAAAGAGTCCAAACGGCCAAAAAAACACCCCAAAACATCCTGCCATTTTCTGGAAACAATTTACTGCATTTTGGTGTCTGGAACTCAAGCCCCTTCAGAAACATCCCGATACGGCTATTACAGTCGGCGCGCACTAACCTTCACCTAGCAACTGTGGTGCCTACAGGTGCGAATGTGGAGCAAACACATGAACAACACAAACTACAAAACACACCAACAGAAAAAAGCAAATCCTAAAAACAAAAAAAAATTGCTGCAATCACAGCATATAGAAATAGAAACTAAAAGGAAAATATCACCAATAGCAAAAACAATAGTAAATATGAAATGCCACAAATAGAAAGTCCTCTTTGAACTGTGTTTTGCTGTTTTGCGATGCGGACAAACGTCAAAACTAGCTGCAAACACAAAAAAACTGTAAAACACACAAATGGACACAAATAATAAATAAATGCAGCAGAAGAACGCTAAAAGCACTTAGACTGGAGGATATTTTAGATACACAAAATAAAATATGACAACAAATAACAAAAAAAAAAATGCAACCAAAATCAGAAATAAAATGGGTTATGATGTTGATAATAATGCATGGTTTTTCCTTCTAAAAGACCAATACACTTTAAACTTCTAAAAGAACACCAACACTAAAACGGACAGATATTGTGAATGTTCAGAATAATACAAAACAAAACCGATGAACAGAAGTAAAAACCACACACAACCAAAACCATAAAAATGGATTATGAAATTTCCATAAACATAGTTGCTCTTCAAAAATAATCACCAGAAAGGAAATTCTGGAGTTCATTTTAATTTATTATGCAATTAATTGCTTAATTCCTTATTGGAACAGTGTTATGTGGCAGTAATCAGGCCTGTGTGTGGCTAGAGATGGTGAACTCAGGTGTGACAAACCACTTACGTTTCAACAGAGTGGAGCCCATCACTTTTTCACACAGGGCCATGTTTGGATTTTTACCCCTTAGTAATAAACACCTTCATCTAAAATCAGCATTTTGTGTTTAATTGTGTCCTCTTTGACTGAATTTTAAATCAGAAAGGGACAAACCTTTTCACACCGCTGTGGTTCAGACTGACTACAGGCCACGAGGTGGCGGTAATTCTCGTTTAAGTTGTTTTCCAACCTTTACAGTAAAAGATAAAGAAGAAGAAGTGTTCAGCTGTTTTTACCGCTGTACAATGCCTGGTGGAAAAGACAGGTGTTTTGTTGTTGACTGCTTGGACCAACATGTCTCCATGCACGTCCTCCCGGCCGAGGCGAACAGAACTAAGTGGCTCCGCTTCATCTTTGACGGAAAAGTCCCGTCCCCAGGCACACTGCCGAAGAAGATTGTAGTTTGCGCGAATCACTTCACCACAGACTGTTTTGAAAACTACCGACAGTACACGGCAGGATTTGCATTAAGACTAAGACTGAAGAAAGGTTCCGTTCCCACGATTCGCTTCAAATTCGAAGATGAGGAAGATGTAAGTACAGCATAGCGCGTTCGGAGTGAACATTTAGCATAAGCTAACGCTAACAGTAAGCTGATGTGTCTCACAAATAAGGTTTTACTTTATGAGCGTCAATTACCATTCAGAAACAGCGTCTGCTTGCCTGTTGGTAGTGAACGAGGCTCCATTTCTGCTTCTGGGTTAAAAATGTTTCGTCTTCTTGCGCATCTCTTTGCAGTCATTTGCACGAGTAGGAAGGGTGAGTTGAAAACATTGTGTTGGAGGTTGGGGGGCGTGGCCAGCAACAGCTTCTTTGCATAAAAGTGACAGAACGTTAAAACAGCTCATTCTGATTGGAGTTAAAAAAAAGAGAGACAGAATTCAGGAGGTGAGATCTATCAGAGGGTAAAAATCTAATGAGCATGTTTTAATGTTTTATGTAGCTCATAGTAGGGTGTGCAACGCGTTAAAATGGCGAGAAGCACTGCAAACTACAAAACAAAAAATTAATAAATAAGGACAAAAGAAAAACGCTTATATCAGAAAATGAAAGCAACAAATGAAATGCTGCAAAAACAAGCTTAAACATCAAGAATAATTCCTTCCTTCCTGTCTGTCTGTCTTTCGTCCGTCCGTCCGTCCTTCTTCCTTTCTTTCTTGGCATCACATCTTTACCGAGAGTCTGGCTGCATACGATTTGGACTCCCCCTAGTGGTTTGGAGAACTTCCATTTTGTGGAGAAAGTTTGCAGTGTTTTAGACTTGCTGTGGGTTAGGGTTAGGGGTTTTGCTATTTGCAGCATTTTTTATGGAGTTTTTGTTTGCATTGGTTTACTGTTTGTAGATTTTGGCTACTATTTTCTGTGAATGGAGCATATTTTGTTTGCTGTGCATTTGTACCTGTCAGCCATGGTATCATAGACCTCCTTTAGTGTATTTTCTGCAGTAGACCAACACAGAGTAGTGCTTTATGTTTATTCCAGACCAGGGGAATCCAGCACCATTTTCAGAACGTCAACAGCCTTCATTTTTGCTTTACCTGTTTCTGAACCTCCATAAACTGCAGCCAGTTAGTGTGTGTTTTAAACCCAGTGTGAAACCAGAGGTTTGTTAGAGAAGATTAGAGATCCACAGGTGGATTTTATCAATCCTGTGCTCCACAAATCTGCCTGCAGTTTATTTAAAACGCAGTGCGCAGCGTCTCCCTGAACACAGCAACATGGTGGCAGCATCATGCTGTGGGACAGGGAATCCTATCAAAGTTGATGGGAAGAGTGACGGAGCTAAGTCCAGGATAATCCCGGAAGAAAATTTTCAGAAGGCTGGAGGAAGCTCAGCTTTCAACAGGACAACCAGATATATTATAGAGTATACTTTTAGAGAGTAAAAGTAAATTATGAGTTAAAAAGAAAGTTTAAAAATTCCAAATTTTTGTTAGTATGTAATATTAGTAGCAGGAAAGGTTTGGCTCAAAGTCAAGTGGATATGTCAACTAAAAAATTTACATGAAGTTGTTTCTAAGGTTTTATTTTGTGTATTTTTAAGTGCGGGAGTCACTATAAGTTTATCTTTAATACAGCTCCCTGGATGTATTTTATGCAAAATGTTGCTTTGTTAGTTTGTCTTCAATTTAAACTCTTCAATAAAATTTATTTCTAAGTACAACACTGTGTTTTATATAAGATCGCGGGCATGTGTTTACAATTTTTTTAAATTATCTGTTACTTTAATGTGAACGTGGGTAAAACTTTTGTGAATTCACCTTCAGAAGTCAAGTGATAAGATTTTATAACCTGCTGTGACGTCACGAACATGCTGATTTTATTTGCTACCGCTTGGGGGCGGTAATGTGTAATTCCACAGCGTTACCAACCGACAATAAACGCCAAGAAGAATCCAAAAAGGGATTCTGCAAAAAGCCGTGTAGTTGGAATAAATGTGAAGCAGTTTTCCAGATTTACAACCGACCGGAGGAGAAAACGCTCCATCTCAGACAGTTTCTGGTGCAAACATGGCGGAAGCTGGAGACGGAGCCGAGCAGCAAGCCAGCTATCAGGTCCAGGTCAGCGGCGCGGTAAGCTACGGTCTGCACGCTGCGCTAGGCTGGAACAAGCTCAATCACAGCGGGCCCAGATACGCCCAGCAGGGGAAGGAGTGAGTCTGAGAGGGCAGAAACGGTTTACTGAGACCGAAGAGCCGAGATACTGGTAGCTAACCGGACAACAGGGATAAACAGGATGGCTAGCGGTTAGCCACAGGTTCTGCTTTCTATTGAACGGTTTAGATGGTTAGCAATCATGGATGAAACAAAATAATGTGCATTTCAGAGAGTGAAAAACAAAGCAATCATGCTCAAACTGACCCTGCAGCCGCTGCAGCAAGACGCTAACAAATATCGCGAGATTGCAAAAATAAAAATAAAAACTGAGACAAATCAACACGATATAAGTTATGCTTTTGTTTATTTCATCTGCTACGTAGCCTCTAATGTTTTGTTCATCCACGTTACCTTTAGCTCATTGATACTAGCTACATGGTACAGTTGTGTTGTAATCAAAGAGGGAGACATCGCGAGAGTTGCCTGGCCATTGGGGATTTTTGATTCATGAATGTGTTTAGTTGTTTTATGTCCACAAGTTTAAAGAAAACCACCTATAAAACATTTTATATGTAAAGATGATGTACATTAATATTTTTTATTACTGAAGTGTGGATAGACGAGTGACATCATCAGATAATATTTACTCTTAAATAGACATTTGAGGCATCAAAAATGTTGAGTAGAAATGGTTGATTATTTTGTAAAAATAAGATTCAGCAACACTGAGATACTGTATAATAGATTGTCAGAGTTTCATAAACTTTAGTAAGAATAATTGTCATGTTGTTATTGTTAACTAACTGTTTCTCTTTTCAGGCAACACAGGAAACAGACAGCGACTCCACGGACGCCGTATCAGAACCGGGAACGTCAAAGGACGCCGGAGATCAGAAGTCCGTTGGCGAAGCGTCGCCCTTTGTGTCCGAGCACGAAGAGGATGGCAGCGGTGGTGAGAATGAGACAGCAAGTCAGGAAGCCAAAAACAACGAACTTAAAAACGACGAATCTTCTTCAGACGCCGCTTCTCCTCGTGATATGCTGAAAATGGTTTACGTTGACGAATCAGAGGAAAGCAAAGAAAAACCGGAGGAGGAAGAGGAGGAGATGACGGAGGGAGCAGACATCAGCGAGATGGACGTTACGGCTCATCTGAAAGAGAACGAAAAACAGACAAACTATGAAATAGAAGAGGAACAGGGGAACATGAAGGATGAAGAGGAGAACATAAAGGAAGAAGAGGAGAACATGAAGGAGGAAGAGAAGAACAGGGAGGAGGAAGAGAAGAACAGGGAGGAGGAAGAGGAGAACAGGGAGGAGGAAGAGGAGAACATGAAGGAGGAAGAGGAGAACAGGGAGGAGGAAGAGGAGAACAGGGAGGAGGAAGAGGAGAACAGGGAGGAGGAAGAGGAGAACAGGGAGGAGGAAGAGGAGAACAGGAAGGAGGAACAGGAGAACAGGAAGGAGGAAGAGGAGGAACGGGAGAACAGGGAGGAGGAAGAGAGCAGGATGGAGGTGGAGGAAGAGGACAGCTGGACATCAGGAGAGAAATCGTCGTTTGCTGCTCAGCTGAGTGCGTCTGCAGCCAACGACCTTGACGAGATGATGGACATCGGGACGGTGGACCAGATGGAGCAGGAAGCTCTGATGAAGGAGGAGGATGAGGAGCAGAACCGCTCGCCTACAAACACAAACACAGGTACACAGCGTAGTGTTTCCCTTCAATTTTGATACTGCCAAAAAAAAACCTTGTCCATGCATCAAAAAATGGAAACTTTTTAGAAATTGCTGTTTCCATTAAGAAAACATATTTTTGAAATGTCAAATTGTGCAATTATGTGGTGAATGGAAAAGCAATCAATAACATTAAACATCGTAATCGACATGTTATCAATATCAGTTGAAAATGCATCTAATAAAATGTTTAACAATTTCACCGAACTCCGACCCAGAACCACACGGCATTCTGGGAGATGTAGGCAGAGGAAATAACCGCTCAACATCTGGTGCAGCTGGCTAAGCTAGGATGGTGGCATCAACCAACTCTCTCTCTCTTTGGTTACTTAGCAACAACCTGCTGAGCAACAAGCAGTTTCAAGTTCCCCCAACTTCGGTTACCTAGCAACAACCTGCTGAGCTACTTGCGCAGCAGCAGTTTCAGATTTTACCGCGGTGTGTCTTAACTGCTTAGAAATAAAAGACAGCACAGTGAAAGGAGAAAATGAGACAAACGTCTCAAGAGGAAATTGAGGGTAAAACAGAAAAGGCTGCATCTCGATTTGGCAGTAAATTAGATATTTAAAACAAAAACTAGTCCATAATTATTGATATCGACTGATATGAAACGTTTATACGGTGAGATGTTTGTCAGCTGTATCGTCCGAAACACGTCCGGAGAAAACAGCCTGGATGTAAATGGTCGACATGCTGAGCAACAAGGATGTGACTGAATGAGCAGCATGACGGCGGAAAAGCGTCGGCGCCTTAATCCGTTTTCCTAAATGATCCGGTCCAGTTCGGTCCAGTTCGGTCCGGTTCGGTCCAGTCCAGTCCGGTCTGGTCCGGTCCGGTGGGGAGGCAGGAATGTGTAATCAACCAAAAAAGTGAACTCCGCTCCGCCTACAAACCTCTGTCTCGGTTCGGTTTGAATGCATATGTGAACGCCAAGTGGACCGCAGACCCCTCCAAAAACAAGAAGTGGACTACAGCGCAGGGCATTCTGGGTAAATAGAACCAAAACAAATGTTCTAGCAGGAGAGACGGCTCGTGGTTTTTATCCTCCAACTGCTAAAATCTGACGTCTTCATTTTTGTTTCCGTTTGGTGTGGAAGGAGGTTGTGCTCGGTGTCTTCAGAGGTTTTTGTGTTTCCTTCAGTGGGTTTTCGGGCAGCGCCCCCACAGGCCAGGAGGAGAACAGGTTGCTCTAATGGGTTGGTTGGTTTGACACAAAATGGAACAAATGTTGCAGCTTTGGTCCCAAACCAAACCTACTGGACGACCTGGCTTTTCTTTAGAAAATCTGAAAAGTGTGGCCTTACATTGATTTTTTTCAGACCTGATGGTTTGATAGACCCGGTTTGATTTGGGACCAAAACTGCAACATTTGTTACAGTTTCCAGGTTTGCAGCGGTGGATTAACGTCTGTGTTTTTATTTCCCCTCGTAGTTTCCACCCTGGAAGACGGAAACTCCGCTGAGGAAGAGGAGGAGGGAGCCGACGTGAAACCGTCTGCTTCAGATTTGATGCGGTCGAGCTCGTCTCCGTCAGCAGGAAGCACAGGTAGGCGAACCGACGGCTGCGAGGAATGGATCTGATTTAACAAAAACTAAACGGCTCAGAGTTTGTCATCATGGATCTGGAGCAATAATCCAGCTTTAAAAACAAAAAACCTTTTCCAAAAATTACATTTTCAAGCTCCATTAACGTATTTATGTTATTTTGAGCTCTTACAGTTTTCTGTTTAGCTTTCTTTTGTACTTGAGCCGTTTTTCTCCTCCTGTCTGCAGGCAGAGACAGCTCCTCCCCTGCTGCCGTGGTGAACGGGATGAAAGTGGTGAAGTTGTCCTTTCCCAGATCAGACTCTGTAAGTCGCTCCTCGGTTAAAAATATTTTTGTTCAAAGCCGTCTTTCTTCCTTCTGGTCGTCGTTGAAGTGTTCTGTATTTTTTGACCTGAAGCAGGAGGGGCAGACGGAGACCGAAGACAGGAAGTCGTCTCCTTCGCCGCCTCTGGCCAAAGTGAAGGACGAGCCGGTGGACGAGGAATACGAACAGGCGCTGATTTCCTCCACGTCGACGGCCAGCGTCAAGGACGAACCCGCCAAGGTCAGTTCACACACAGCATGGTGGTTCATCAAAACAAAATAACATTAACTAATTAAACCAGACCACAATCTGACTTCTGTGGAAACGGTTTGCAACCTGCATGGGCAGGAGAATGTAGCCGTCGCCCAGCAGCGCTCTGTCTATGGCCGTAAAGATGGCCGCCGCGATGGATGGATGGAAGTTATCCAGTAACAGCTGAAAGTATCGTCTCCAGATCAGAAGCAGATGAAGGAACCTGAAATAAACTGTGGAGTCGCCAAACTTTACATCAAAGACAAGTTTGTTTTTTAGAATTGGTGTTTCAATTAAAGAAATTTAGTTTAAAAATATCAAGTTGCTCAATTTTATAGTCAACGGAAACACATCTACTTGTAAAACAATCAGATACAGTTTAGTTATATAGGTATAACGGTTCCATCAGGTCCCATCGGGTCGGGTCGGGTTCCATCTTGTCTCATCGGGTTCCATCGGGTCCCATCGGGTCGGGTCCTGTCGGGTCGGGTTCCATCGTGTCTCATTGGGTTCCGTCGGGTTCCGTTGGGTCCCGTCGGGCCCTTTGGTGTCCAACAACGGGCACAAAGTAATGGCTACAAGTCCACTGAACTCATTTTAAAACCAAAATATGAATTCTGTTTCCTGGATCAGAACCAGACAGGATGCAGATATTTCAGAAAATATCTTCGTGTTATTTTCCGCCTTTAATCATGAAAAATTTTCTTTTTTTGACTTTTTGACGTGAGAATATCCAGGTTTTTTCTTTTTCTGATATTTTTGGAGAAAATTTCCTCCTTTGTGGATTTATTATTGCTTTAGCTGCAATGACCTGAATACTCTTTGTTTTTTATTTATGGTGTGATTAAAATACAGATCAAAGATTTAAAAAATAATAATGCAGGAAAAGGAAAAAAAAAAAAGGACTTATGTAATGTTTCTCTCAAATAATCTAGAAAAATAACGAAGTTCATCAGCTAATTTAAGAAGTCAGTCAGAGAAAATAAAACCTTTCATTCTCTGTCGGTTGGATGGTCGGCTGCTGTTCATGCATTTTCTGTTACTTTGATCCAAAACAAATAATTGGTTTGACCTCGCAGCTCAACGCCAAGCTGCTCAGCAGGAAGATGGCGTCTGGTGTTTGTGAGGTTGTCTCCTGATGGGCGGTTCCTCTGTCGACAGGACGACCTGCGGATCGGCTCGGTGTTCTCCGTGTCTCCGTCTGGAGAAACGCTGCCGTGCGTCAACCCGTCCTCCGTCCACATGTCCTGCTCCAACTGCAGGAAGAACCTGCTGAAAGGACAGACGGCGTTCCAGAGGAAGGGATCGCCGGCGCTCTTCTGCTCCACTTCCTGCCTCTCCGCCTCGCTGCCCTCCAAAGGAGCCACCAAGTCCTGCGTCTTCTGCCAAAAGTAACGACACCAACATGAAATCTGATCTTCACTCTTCTACAGAGAAATGACAGAAAATAAAAGTGTTTTTATCTCAACCTGTGGATTATATGACAAAATCTGAGCGTTGCCATAATATTAGCAGATTAAAGAGGCAAGATAGTTGTTTTAATGAAAAAAGCAAAAATCTGTTTTTTGCTCAATTGTTTCAAAGTTCTGCAGCTGATAATAATTTCATGCTAATGTGTTAAAAATGAAGTATTTAAATGAAGTATTATCTGTAAAACTAAAGTATAACTTCAGAACATTTCTGATTTAAATATTTTATTTTCCATGTTGAAGTTTTCCTAAAATGATTCTGGCATTAATTAGTCTGTTGTCAAACAACGTTATTCTGGTGATATTAATATCATCAAATCGTTTCTCGATTCATTTATTGCCATAAATTTCTCATAAGATTTTGATTCACCACTGTCACAATAAATTCCCATTAATAATAAAAACTAAAACTATATTTAGCTGCACTGTTTATTCAATTAAAACCTCTCAATAAATTTGAAAATATGATTAAATGCAGTTTAGTGATAGAAATCACATTTTTATGACTTGTGTCCTAAAGAGCCGTTTTATAAACGGGAATATTTATGTTTATATTTATCAGGTCCGGATCGGGTCTGGACCGGGTCCGGATCGGGTCTGGACCGGGTCTGGACCGGGTCTGGACCGGGTCCGGATCGGGTCCGGATCGGGTCCGGATCGGGTCCGGATCGGGTCCGGACCGGGTCCGGATCGGGTCTGGACCGGGTCTGGACCGGGTCTGGACCGGGTCTGGATCGGGTCCGGATCGGGTCCGGATCGGGTCTGGACCGGGTCCGGACCGGGTCCGGATCGGGTCCGGATCGGGTCCGGATCGGGTCTGGATCGGGTCCGGATCATGTCCGGATCGGGTCCGGATCGGGTCTGGATCGGGTCCGGATCATGTCCGGATCGGGTCTGGATCGGGTCCGGATCATGTCCGGATCGGGTCCGGATCGGGTCCGGATCGGGTCTGGATCGGCTCTGTGACCCGGCTGCTGCTCTCCTGCAGGTTGATCCTCCGGACCCAGGATGCGGTTCTGGCTCCAGACACCAACGGCGCCATGAAGGAGTTCTGCAGCCAGAACTGCGTCTCTTCCTTCAACTACAGGAAACACACGCAGAGCATCCGCGCCGCCGCCGCGCCGTGCAAAGCGCCGCAGACGCAGTCGCTCTGCAGCATGTGCTCCAGATTCAGCACCGTGAGTTCAGCGGACCAGAACCCGGTTCTCCCGGTCCTACGGGCTCGCCGCTGTGAAGCAACGTTTCTCTGCTCTCTCTGCAGAGCAAACACGAGGTGATCCTGCGCGGCACCGTCCACAAGATGTGCAGCGACGCCTGCTTCAACCGCTTCCGCACCGTCAACAACCTGACCATGGCCGGCTGCGCCAGCTGCGGCTCCTTCTGCCAGAGCAAACCCGTCATGCTGAAGCTGGAGGACAGCAGCAAGACGCTGTGCAACATGGACTGCCTGGCCAAATACAAGGAGGTACCTGAACGCCTCGCCGCTGCCGGCAGTTTCACTTCACTGGAAATAAAACATTCACTTGCAGGAAATGGGAAACTGTTCCAGTAAATAATTGATTAAAAAAAAGGTTCTAGTTTCACAGGCAGATTATTTCACTTATAACTTGACAGTTTTCCCACATAAATGAAATAATCTGCCAGGAGAATCAATGTTTTATCAATATTAACAAATTATTGGCCTGAAACTGATTCCTGCACTGCAAAAACACAAAATCTTACCAAGTACATTCTGTCTGGTTTCACTTATTAAACTTGGACAAAACTAAGTTACAAGTAGATTTTCAGAAAGATGAAAGTTTTACATAAATAATTCCATAAATAATAAAAGTTCCTTCTAACATGGGAAAATGTTCTGATGGTGAAATAATCTGCCAGTGAAAGTAGAACTTATAAAAATCAATATTACGGATTTATTTATTGGAAATCAGATCTGATATCTTGCTGAAAAGTTATTTAATATTTATCTATAACCAAAACACTTGATAAGATTTTGTTTTTCTTCCAGACATTTTAGCACTAGAAGTTCTTGCTCTTGACAAATTGATCAACATATTTGATGTGAATTGATTATTTTAACGGTGACACTTCATTTTATTTTTCTGGTTTTATGTTTTCATGATGTGAAGCTCAGAGAACAGCCTTGCTGCTGAAATGTGCGATGCAGATAAACTTGATTGCTTTCCGTTTGTTGCCAGAAAACGAAGGTGATTCTGCCGTGCACCATGTGCCGCGCGCCACACATGCTGCCCCAGATGTTCAGCAACAAGAACAGCGACGAGTCGGTCAACATGTTCTGCAGCAACAGCTGCTTGATGGCGTTTAAGGTCCAGAGCGTCAGCTCTTCAGGTGCGGCTGCACACGTTTCCCTCTGCTGATGAAAACTCTGCAGTTATCTTTGATTCTCTGTGATGTTAAAAAGTCAATAATCTGTGATTCACTGCTGGATTGTAAAAGGATTTTCAGTTTCAGAAACATTATTCCTGTAAATGATGAATGTTTCAGTTTTCTTTCACTCGGTTGTTTCTTTCTGCAGATATTTTATGATCAGTTAAGATTGAAAAGCAGCTAATTTACGTTAACGAGTCAAACGGTTTATTTTATTTTACATAAACAAGTTAAAAAAGACAAAACCAATCCAGAAATGGATAAACATTTAAATTCCTGTCAACTGCGAGAACACAAAGAGAACATCATGAAAATCAAAACCGAATCTTTCCTGAATATTTCTGAAACATTTCTGCAAGGAATTCTGAATTTTTAAAAGAAAACAAACAAACTTTGTGTTTATTTAGAAAGTTATTGTTAGACATTTAAAGTTCTTATTTTGTTCAATATTGCAACAGTTTGACGTTTTGGTTCTTACATTATCCTGACGTGTGAACCAGCTGGAAACACCTGGAACAAACAGTTTTATAGATAATGAAGCGTGAGCAGAGATCGCCACGTTCCTGATGTTCTGGCAGCTTCGTTTGGGATCGACGCAGAACTTTGATCTTTTTAGTAACGTTTCGGTTCCAACGTCTCTGCAGGAGCTCGGTTAAACTGTGACAACTGTGGGAAGAACACGGTTCCCTCGTACCACCTGGCCATGTCGGACACGTCCATCAGGAACTTCTGCAGCATGCCGTGCGTCATGACCTTCCAGGTAGAGACGCCGCCAACGCAGCCGCTTCTTCCACTGCGCAGGCGGAGCGCCAACATTTCTCCTGCGTTGTTTCCGTTTGGCAGGAAAAGTTCAAGAAGAGCCAGCCGCAGCTGAACGTTTTCACCAAGCTGCCGGTGGGGTCGGCCCAAACCCAGACGGCCACGCCCACGCAGCTGGTCGACGCGCTGAAGCTCAACTGCTTCCAGTGCGGCCAGGTGGTCACCTCCAAACCGGAGCTCATCCAGATAAAGGTAGCAGGAAACGAGACGCCACTAAACGTCTCGGCTAAACCTGGGATGATGGATTTTATGGGTTTTTTTAAATTTCCACCAAAAAAGGTCAAATTGAAATTAAATTTCTCCTCGAAACTCAGAAATGTCCAGTTTTTTTGCAGAAAATTTCAAAGATGACTCAAAATTAGATTTTTTTTTTGCGACCTAATACTCCATCATAGATTTGCGTGTTTGCTGTATTAAAAGAAAAGCATCTAGTTTTCAGTTTGTTTTCGACTCGACTGAACAGATTTTTCAGTAATAACTGGATCTGGGCCGCTTTCTCTCTAAACCTTTGCTGTATTTAGTCAAGTTTAAAGAATAATTTCAGTAAAACTCTATGAATATTCATGGTTTCACCTTTTGGCGAAGCTTGGTTATAAAAAGACATACTTTGCATTTTACAAATTAAAAGCGTCTGTTTGCATCTACAGGCCACATTTGTATCATTTTCAGAGTTTAACTTTGGAGCCCTGATCCACACACAAATGATCCGATTCGGGTTTTCTCACTCCGTGTTGTTCCCGTGTTTCTCCAGGATAAAATAATTTTCCTGTGCGGTTCCGACTGTTCGATGGAGTACAAGAAGGCCAACGCTGTGATGAGTCTGTGTGAATACTGCAAGATCGAGAAGATCACCAGAGAGGCCAAGAGGATCAACAACAAGGACTGCTACTTCTGCAGCGACGGTGAGCGCAGCGGCTTTACGCAGTTTCTACATCTGGAAGAAATAAAATGGAAGAAAAATTAGATTTTTAGACTTTTATCCTCTTTCTGTTTTCTAATGTACAACAACGTAGCCGTGTTTGAAAAAATACAACCATTTAGTTTGACGCATTTTAGTTTAAATCATGAAACTTATCTCTGATTTGTCACTTTATAATCTGGACTTTAAGGTTTTCTCATTTAAATTCAGGTTTTTTACTTCCTGACCCATTTTGAAAATGTTGCTACTTTGTTTGGTCGTATGGTTTTTGTTTGGTCGTATGGTTTTTGTTGTGGTTTTTGTTTTTGTTGTGGTTTTTGTTTTTGTTGTGGTTTTTGTTTGGTTGTGGTTTTTGTTTTTGTTGTGGTTTTTGTTTTTGTTGTGGTTTTTGTTTTTGTTGTGGTTTTTGTTTGGTCGTGTGATGGAGGTGCAGAACAGGATTGTGGGATGTTTAACTTGAGCAGCAAAGTTGATTTTTACACTTTGTGAAAAATGGATAATATTGGTGATCGACCACAGGAGCAGTTTCAGTATCGATGTCGACTCATATTTCCACATCAGTTCATCTCATAATTAAAACCAACTTACAAATAAAAAGTAACTTTTCAGCACAGAGGCTTGTTTTCTGTCTGTTATTGAATTTTTATAAACTATTAGTTTCACTAACAGAAAATCTTTTCCATATTATTAGTGAAACAATCTGAAAATCTTTATTTCAAGTTTACTGAGATATTTGCACCAGAAACTAGACCAGAAATATTTAGTTTTTTGCAGTGAATGACACTCTACACTGCAAAAAACACTAAATCTTATCTAGTCTAGTTTCTAGTTCAAATGTCTGTTTTGTTTTATTTCAAGGATGGAAGCTTAAAGTAACTTTTCATCAATGAGCTCATCAGTCAATAAATCCTTAATGTTGATTTAAAAAATGTCCAGGCAGATTATATTCAGACATTTTCTCCTGTTGAAGTGAAATAATGTTCCACTGGAACTAGCACAGTTTTAGATCAACATTAGGGAAATGTTAAAACATTTCTTCATTTTGTCTCATTTAAGGCATGCTTGGATGTTTAAACTAGTGAAAATGGAGTCATTTTGATGCAGAACCGCGTTCTGTTGCTGTTTGCAGGCTGCAAGCTCCTCTTCAGACACGAGCTGAGTAAGAACTGGGGGAAGCACTGCCACTCGTGCGTCTACTGCCACTGCGTGTCCAAGAAGCTGGTGACGGCCCAGTACGGCGGCTCCATCGAGGAGTTCTGCTCCGAGGAGTGCCGCTCCAAATACACCATGCTGTTCTGCCACGTAAGCCGCTGCGATCCGCGCGCCGCAGCCTCCGTTTGCGTTCGGTGACGATGACGATGCTCTCGCTGCGCCCCCTGCAGGTAGCAAAGTGCGACAGCTGCGGGCGTAAAGGGAAGCTGAAGCAGAGCCTGCCGTTGCTGGGAGAGGTCAAACATTTCTGCGGCATCAGCTGCCTGCTCAAGTTCTGCTGCGATAGGGTGGCGGCCCAGGGCGAAGTCATCAAAGGTCCACATCACTTTTTCCTTTATTCCACATTAACTGAGCATGAAAATGTTATTAAAAATATTAAACAAGGTTTAACAGGAGGGTCTGCTTAATACATTATGAATTTAAGGACAGCTTTTAGAATCAGTGGGCGGGGCTTAGAGTCCATGGACAAGCTGATTGGTCAGTAACTAATCATCTTTATTGATCTGTTTGAGCCATCGTTACATTTTGGGTAATTTTATGATGGAAAACAGGAAACAGGAAATGATTAAAAACTGAAATAAAATTCTGCATGTTTTTATTACAGGTTTATTGAAATGATTGTTTATAGATCAAGAAAATGTATTTAGGAAGTAATTTGGATTTATCAGCATTGTGAGAATAAACCAGTTTATTTTCTCACAGACTGAGAAGGTTTGTAGTTTTTCTGGAGATGAACCAAAAGCTGATTATGTTGTAAATTCCCATAAAGTTTTATTATTGTAATTTTAGATGTTTTTACTTTTACTTTGTATCTTAGGCCAAGTGTGTTTAATTTTTTGGAAATGATTTCTAGATGTCAAACTTTCTATCATCCGTCTGTCGAGTCAACTCAAGTTTTTGATGCACATAAATAACAAAAACATATTTTGTTCAAACGGTAGAAAACGGAGCAAAACGAAAACCTGCAGAAACGGTTTGAGTTTCATGAATCGTGTTGAGAAGCGACTGAAGAGCTTCCAGTTGAACTTTGTTTTCTAAAACATCTGCTGGACCGTTTGGGTCAGAATCCGTGGGACTCGGTTTGAACCGGTTGTTTGTTTTGGTTCCTGCAGCTGCAGGCGAGGCCACGCCCGTCATCGCCAGCGTCATGTCGCTGGCAGACCAGCCTGCGGGGAGATCCAAGTCAGCAGACAAACCCACGCACCTCAGTACAGAACCCAGACAAAACTCTGATTTATCTGTCCGACCCGGTTCTGGGTTTCACGTCTAAAGTTTCCCTTTTTGTCTCAACAGGCACCAGGTCAAAAACCAAGAACTCTGGAAATGTCCAGACAGACACAGCGAAGATCCATCCTCCTTCTTCTCCTCTTCCTCCTTCTGCGCCGAAGTTACTGAAGAACAAAGCGCTGCTGTGCAAACCTCTGGTGCAGAACAAAGGAGTTTCCTGCAAAACGCAGACGGCCAGCGTGGAGGCACAGACCGGTACGAACAACCAGGCAACCCATCCTCACGTTTAGAAGGTTTAGTTTATTCAGGAAGCAAAATCACAACGAGCTGTACGATGAAAATACGATTATACAGACAATAACACAAACAGAAAGCGTTTATGATAAAAGTAAAAATTATTTATCCAATTTTCTTTTTTCTCCTTTTTTTCCAAATTGGTGGAATTAAAGACACAACCAACAATCTTTAGCCACAAAACAATAAACTAAATTAATTAAATTTACAGAGCAAAATTCCAACAGTTTTTCTTTGACATGTAAATAATTTTCTACACAAAAATGTTTGACCTAAAAAATAGAAAGAATTTCAAATTTTTCTGAATTACTTCCATGTTTAAGGATTTTTCTCATATTTCTGTTTTGTTTTTGATCCTAAAGAGTTTTTCTCAGCTTGTAGAGCAAACAGAAACATTTAATGTCTTTATTTATCAGATATTTAAAAACTTCCAGGCCGTCCTCACTGAAGTGTCCTTCTCTCTTCCCGTAGAAGACGCCTTCCCCAGGGTCCTAGTGCTGCCGGTTCCAGTCCCGGTTTTCATTCCTGTTCCCATGAACATGTACAGCCAGTTCATCCCCAAACCTCTGAACGTCCCGCTGCCTGTAAGCCTGATTATTGGTTATTGATTTCATCCGGACTCGATCGGCTTCACTCAGATTTATTTTGCGCGTTGCAGCTGCCGGTGCCGATGTTCCTCCCCGTGACGATGAACAGCGCCGAGCGCATCGTGGAGACCATCCAGGAGATCAAGCAGAAGATCCCGTCGGATCCGTACGAGGCGGAGCTCATCCTGATGGCCGAGATGGTTGCCGAGGGCGACGAGGAGAAGAGCAGCAAGACGGAGACTCGGAAAGACAAAACATCGGCGAGAGAGTCGGAAAGCAAAGAGGCTCCTGCACAAGACGGTGAGACTCTGCAGATGATGAAATCAGATTAATTGATTTTTGAAACAATCAACTAATTTAGTAATCAATTAATTAATTGACTTGGTAAAAAGTTATTTGCTGGAAAAAGAAGAAACATATACTGAACAGTAATTGAGCCAAAACTACAAAAACAAATGTTTACATTTAGTTTTTGTTTTTTTTTCTTTGGTTAATGTTTATATTTTGTATTGATAAAAGGAATTTAATTGTTTTATTTTCATTTTTAAGGCATTTCTAATATCATATAACAAAAGACTGAAGCAGTTAAATGTAAAATATGCAAATTGTTTTATGTGATTAATCGTCAGAACAGCTAAAAAATCCTCCGAACATCAACATGTGGAAAGTGAATCTATTTCTGCTCAAATTAACAGAAACTCGGTGCAGGAATGATCTGAGGATGATTTTTCTGTTGACCAGTTAGTAGTTGAACAGCAGAAGGTTTTTAATGGGAGATTTAAAGAATTTACCAGGAGAAGCTTCATCTGCAGAAAGTTTTTATGATGTTTTGATTTAATTCAGGTTTAGAGGTTGTTGTTCTTTCATGTCTCCCTCCTCCAGGTAGCGATTAATCGTTTCAGTTTGTAAAGCATTTGTTCAGGAAGTCTGAACTCCAGGTAGAATCTCTCTGTTTTGCCTCCCATTAAAATGTTCATGATGTAAACTTTGACCTCTGCTGCTCTTTTTCTCCAGATCACATCAGCAACTACAGCGACGACCTGGATACGGACGACCTGGCCAGTTTCCTGAACAACTGGGAGGAGACGAGCTCCGACGCCGGCCTCAGGCTGCCGGGTCGACAGTACTCCTCTGAAAAGCTGAACCCGGTCCTGGACGCCGCCGCCGTCCCGTCTCCAGAGCCGGACCTGGAGCCGCTGCCGTCGCAGGGCCCGCCGCCCCTGGACTTCGAAGCGGACTTCTCCATCGGTGAGAGTAAAACGCAGAGCTGGACCTGCTGCGAGATGATTTGGTTGTTTCTCTGATGTTCAGCGCCGCTTTCAGAAACCCTGGAGAGGATGGCCCGGCTGAGGGAGCACTGCAACAGATCCCCGAGTCCGATGCCGGCGCCGAGACGGAAACAAGCTCACAGGAAAGCCCGGGACAAGAGGGTGAGAGAGGAGGGCTGTGTCGCGGCAACCAGGGCCCGCGTTACGGAAAAGTTACAGCAGGGGGCGATATTGAGCTATAAAACCACCAATATAAAAATTATCAGATCTAAATGTATACAAACTGTTTAATCCGTCAAAGAAAATACAAAACGAATAGAAACTTGCTAACAGAACCGTCTGGAACAGCAGAAACGCGTCGGCTTTTAAAATGTTTTCCAGTTTTAAATGTTCTTTAAAAGTTTGTTTCTCTTCTGTGAGTGGATGTTGGTTGAAAATGGGGAAAAGTAAAATCTAAATTAAAATGTCAGCCTTGAGCCTCTGAAGTGAATCAGTCGAGTTGAATTGGGCTTGAACTCATTACCTTGGTTCTGTTCAACCTGTTGAATCTTAATTAAACCCAAAGGAAAATTAAATGGAGTCGAACAGCTGATGTCATCAGCATCATTCTAAAAACAGAGAATTATGGGATGTTTTTGGCACAGACCTCCGCACCATCTTCTGCCTTTAGGGTCGTAAATCCCAGCGGTCGTCTAAAGCGGCTGAAGAAAGTCCGACCAGAAGCTCCGCCAAGAAGTCGGTTTCTGCCGAAACCCTGAAGCTGAAGAGCCAGTACGGCATCGACGCCTGGAAGCGCTGGATCCAGTGGAGGCAGACGCAGCCCAACCTGGAGCAGCGCCGCTTCGGCTGTGAGTCCGGCCCGCCGCGGGACCCGGCCTGCTTCCAACACGCTTGGTTTCCATGGTAACGTCCGCTCTGTCCGCAGCACGCCCCCTGGAGCTGAAGGAGGACCTGCTCCGCTGCACCACGGCTGAACTCAGCTACGGCCTGTGCTGCTTCATCACCGAGGTGAAGCGGCCGAACGGAGAGCCGTACTCCCCCGACAGCCTGTTCTACCTCTGCCTGGGAATCCAGCAGGTGAAAAACAGAAACTCTGGTTTAAAACGATGCTTTCACACCAGAATGTGTTCCTGTAGCGGTGGAACTCCATTAATAATTTAATCAGGTTTATTGCAGAGTCTCTAGTGAATTAAATCAACAAAATAAGCAACATTTTTACTAAATTATTGAATAGATACAACAAAGATATTTATTGTTTTTATTATGTTGTTCAGGTTGTTTTATTTCTGAAGCAGAAATTAACCCCCAGCTGGTCGACGTCGCTCGCGCGTCGGGTTTACAGCCCTACCAGAAACGCACAAGTCTAAAAGTTCCAGCCAGGAAACAAAGAGCATTTCATCAAATTCCATAATATGCAACAGTGAATTGGGGACGAAAGGTGAAAATTTGAGTGTCAAAAGTCAGAAATTTCCACGTTTTCCTATAAAGCTTCTGAGATTAACCTCAAAATTTCAAAATCCTCAAAAAAATTTTAGTTTTTTGGCAGAAGTAAACTTTTTGTTTTAATAGGTCACCTTTAAGGTTCCTGCTCTAGGACCTCCAATGTTTTCCTTCCACTCAACTTTCCACTAATACAGCGCTCAACAGCCAGCATCTTTAGCCTTGACCTTTTGTGTCTTACCATCCAACATAATCATCACAAAACATTTTTGTATGAAATATATATAATTATTGGTTTTATGCAAGATTGAATTTTTTAGAAACTGACTGTGTTTGTATGTGTAATGAATTGGTGTATGGAAGTTTTACTAATGAAACAGTTGAATATTCAAAGTGAGGTTTTTGCTGCTGACTTTGTGATCGGCTCCTCTCTCTGCAGTATCTGTTTGAAAACGGTCGAGTGGAGAACATCTTCATGGATCGTTTCTACAGCAAGTTCTCCACAGATTTCACCAACATGCTGAAAAGTTTCCAGCCCACCGTCACTCCCAGAGGCGAGTTCACGTCAGACACAGCGGTCGCTAACTTTGACGTGCATTTGTTGCGATTTATCGGCGTTTTTCCTTGGCAGGTTACGTGCATTCCCGCGTGGAGGAGGAGTTCCTGTGGGGGTGCAAGCAGCTGGGGGCGTACTCCCCCATCGTCCTCCTCAACACGCTGCTCTTCTTCTCCTGCAAATACTTTGGCTTCACCACGGTGGAGCAGCACCGCCAGCTGTCGTTTGCCCACGTGATGCGCTGCACCAAAACCAACCCGGACAACAGCAAGACCACCTTCCTGCGCTTCTACCCCCCGATCCCCGTAAACGAAGCAGAGTCAGGTAGATTCCACATAACCATCGGTTATTGGCAAAAACACTAAATCTTTCCAAGAATTTCTTCATTTCTAGTGCAAATATCTCAGTAAACCAACTTTTAGTAACTTTTCAGCAACAAATAGGAGCTTGTTGTAAGTAAATAATTTATTCACATTAATAAAAACCAACTGTTGGATTATTTCATTTTTAACTTGTGAAAAATGTATTTAAATTAAATAATGTATTAGTGTTGAAACGATTAATGAAATTAATCATCAGTAATTGATTATTGAAATAATTTTAACTAATTTAGTGATTTATTCACTGCTATCTGCAGCACACAGACTGTGAACTCCTCAACCTGGTTCAAATTAGCTAAAGGAATGCTACGTTAAATTCTTTTCTTATTTAAAAAGGAATTAAGTTGTTTTATTTGCATCTGTTCATATCCTATATTTTACAGAAAAGGCTTTCGGTGTGAATGTGAAATCTGCCCTTTTTTCCAGTTAATCATCAGAATAATCGATGACTGAAGTGATCGTTAGTTGCAGCCTATAATGTCTTTGTGGAACTTATCAGTATTAAGGTAACTTTAATTACCTTTAAGTTAATCTTGTTTTATTTTAAGTATACTAAAATATTTGCACTAGAAACTAAAAAAAAGACTTTGCAAGATTTTTTTAAATGAAAGTTGACAGGAAAGGGGGAATAAGAGGGAAAAGACATGCAGTAAACATTGTCGGTTTTTGCAGTGTAGCTAAGTTATCCTTTTATTGATAAAACTGTAACTGAGTCTCATTTATAATAAAACTACAGCAGATTCAGGTGCAGAAATTATCCACATATGACTGAATGTACAGAACGATTCATAGAATCTGTGACATTGATAAACCAAAAAAAACCACCAAAAACTACAAAAATCTCAGCTTTTACAGTTACAGGCTTTATTCTGCACAGAAAGGTGAAAAATAAAGCGACATTCTCTACAGCTGAATAAATAAAACCCATCAGGAACAGCTTCATATTCACCGATCTTTTCAAATTCAGTGACTGAGCCAAGTCATTTTCATTTCAGTATTTTCTTTCTTATAATTGAGCTGTGGTTTATTTTGGTTATTTACTTTCTCTAGTCTTTAAGGTGATGGAAAAACTGAGTTTTATCCAATTTATTCACATAGTTTTGGTTATTTCTAGAACTCCGTATTTCTTTGTGCAGGAAAGGTGAGACATAAAGACGGAGACGAACCTCAGTGACTTGGCTCTGCTGCTCCCAACAGTTGACTGTAATTATTGTGTTCAGATCCAGATGGAGTTCCAGCAAAGAGGCGTAAAGAGGAAGAGAGTAAGGAGGAAATCCTGGAGATGATGGAGAACACGGAGAACCCACTTCGCTGTCCAGTCAGGCTTTACGAGTTTTACCTCTCCAAGTGGTGAGTGGATGAGGGACAAAAATGCAACCTCACCTATAATATCATCATCATCAAAGCTATTTTGCTCCTAGTTTTATTAAAATACAGTTCTTTAAACCAAATTTTCTTAGACAAGTCAGTGTGATCTCTCTTGTGTGCATTATATCTTAAAAATATCATGCCTAAAAAAACATCTCCAGCAGATTATTGTTAAGCAAATGAGGAAGAAACAGTAGAATATCCAATAAAAACCTGACAGATGCATCATCCTTGAACTGAGTTTTTAGCCAAAAGATTTCTGGGGAATGATCACAATGATCACAATCAAACTGTTACATTTTTTGTTGTTTTTTATATACATTCAGCTAAAGAAATTGGGTTTGCAGCAAATTTGTCTTAATTTTCCAAATAATTGATTTAAATATTATTTTTTACCAGGTTTTTGTTTACACAACAGTTGTCCGTCCCTTAAGTTGTAAAATCTTTCCATTTTTATTGTGGGGTTAAGTTGTTTAACAAACTTGAACAATAGTTCAAGAACAATCTGTTACTGTGAATTAAAATGACGGGAAAAGCCGAAGCAAAGCTTCAATAGAAGCCTGGAAAGCTGTTGATCAAGGATCTCCTCTTCCTCACTCTGTTTTTTGGCATATTTCTTTTCCAGCTCGGAGTCGGTGAAGCAGCGCACCAACATGTTCTACCTTCACCCTGAGCGTTGCTGCGTCCCAAACAGCCCGCTGTGGTTCTCATCCACGCCTCTGGACGACAACACCATGGAGTCCATGCTGATCCGCATCCTCACCGTCAGAGAGCTTCATCTCAGGACCAAGAAAGACCAGCCTGCGGTTTCTGACCCGCCTTTTATACCTGAAGGAGAGGATGAAGACTCTGAGTGATTTTAAAAAAAGAACCGAAGTGACCTTTTCGTGGTGTTGCAACTGGCTGTCTAAATGTAAATAAACATAAATGTTCACTACAACTTGTTCTCGGTAACTCACAATAGCAGTGTGCTGAGCTGGAGAAAACTTCCTTTCCTAAACTCTGTTGAGCGAGAGTTGCACATTTTAAACGCACACTGTTTCTGCAGACTGTTCAGCTCGCAGACTGTTTACTGCTGCTCAAAGATGAAGACACAAAGCTCATCGGTTTAATTGCATCTTGTTGCTTTCGGTTTCCTTCCAGGTATTATGATTCCTAACATTTCTGTGCACGCAAGTCTGCTGTGTTTTCTTTTCTTTTTTGAAAGGTAAATAATGAATGGTCTGCAGTAAATCTGGAAATATACAAAACTTAAATGCTGAGTTTGTTTCAGGAGCTGTTGGCCCAATAACAAGAACTGAAATCATCTCTGATCTTTATTCACTTTAATTTCATTAGTTTTTTTTATTTTTTTGTTGTTTTATTTTTAAACTCCTGAAAATGATTTGATATCTTTAAAGCTAAAGATGCATGTTTGATTTTGATCTCGGAGTGATGGTGTCCTGGATGTTTTAGATGTGAAACTGCTGAAAAATATCAAATTCAAATTTATGAACTATTACAAAAGGTTAATCATTTAAATCAAGTAATTTAGACCATGAAAATCTAAAACATGCAGGGTACCAGCCACGAAAAAAAGAAACGATCCCAGAGGCCTTTTCAGACAACTATCAAATTTTGTTATGTTATAGAAACTAAGCCAGTATCACAGGCTGAAATGAGACCATGATGATTAATAGTAATGAGGGTACTGGGAGCTAATCCAAAGATGTTTGTTTTCTAACATCTTGAGAATAAGAAGCAATTTGAATGTAACTGAAGTAGTAAATTGTAAAAGGAAGAGCAAATACTAACCCGAAACACTATTTTGCCGGTTTGATAAAGGTTTTTGGTATTTTTTGGGATATTGTTGAGTCCAAAATGAGTCCTGGGATCATAATGCTGGGTAACTGCAGCAAGCTGTGTATCTTGGTTATTTTAACCTCCTGTCCTTAGATTATAGCTGTCTGTTTTATATTGTTTGTTCTCTTTTTAATAAAATAATGTCTTAAATTGAATTTGTGAACCTGAATAATTTTTTCGTCTCCGATAGTTAAATTTTAGGGTTGTTTTTTCAGTGGGGTTATGAGGACTTTGCCTGTCCTCAGAATGTCCCGATAAGACACGTTCACACGTTCTTCACAGTTCTCAGCTGCTCCTTGCATCTGATTCGCTCGTTCAAGTGTCAATCACTGACGTCACACGAAGCCAGTGATGTTACAGTCAATGATTGGTCAAATTTTCTGCCGTGCGCTTTGACTGGTTATTTACTTCTGTCACGTGGTCTTTCAAGACGGGAACGAGAATAAAATTACTGCTATGGCTTTTTTACACTAAAGAAAGCTATACTGACCCTAAAACGAAGGTAAGTGTTGCTCATTGTGAAACTTATGTCCCAGTAGTCTTGCTTCAATGCCGTTTAGCAAAGCAAGAAATGGAGGACATAATTTAAGAAAACAAATTAGTTTGAATTTGTTGTGATTAGCATGCTAACTAATCATGTTTCGGAGCAACCCAAAGTTAGCCACACGTAGTGCTAGAGCTTTCTGCAGCAGCAGTCAGAGCAGTAAGCATGGTAGCCAGGTAGAGAAGCATTGCTAAAGTCACACTGGTTGGGTTTCTATTTAAACTATCAGTATTCAACTGCTAATAAAACTTTTATTTGAGGTCTTCAGTATCTTGCAGCATTTGTCTGTACCCTGTTGCCCTTAGGTGGGATATATTTTCTTATTGCACCGTTGGTTTTAATTTATTTAAATTACCACTGAATTTCAGCTTTTAAAATACCGTAGTTTTGTTTATTTTTAAGATACATGCATGGTATGTGGTTGTGTGAAAGTATTTTAATGCTGTCAGATTAATATTTTTGTCTTCACATATAACTCTTACAACATTACATTAGTTGACATACTTATTACCAGTGGTTAAATCAATGTGATACAGGTCACACTGTGTATATTAGGGGACCAACACAGGGCTTCATGCAAACCCACATTGGGACCCTATAAAACTCTTTTAAAAAATATAAATGCTTTCTGGTGTTTCTTGAGACAAACTGTGTGCAGACATTACTCACTTTTTCAGGTAACTGACAGGTAAATCTCTATAACACTGTTGTTCCCCTTGTGATGCAACCACTTACAGCTATATTTGCCTACTCTATCAGTTGCAAATCAAGTCATTTATTTACATTAAAATTGATCTGCATTCATACTTCTTCTTGCATCAAAGTACTTAAAAAATATACATTACTCCAAGTTTTTGTTATTTGCTGTGTATTTCAGTAGAATGTATTTCTTTTCAAGCACATATGCTCAAACTTGCTAAAGTCATATTTAGACCTGTCACTGATGAAAATGTAGAAAGCATTATGAAGAGAACAGTCAGACTTTAACAAAAACAAAAAAATTATTCTGAAATATTTGATTTAAAATAGATTATTGGAAAATACCTGCTATTAAATACTTCTTACTGGCATCAAGACATAAACTTAAAAAATTCTATCAGTTTGTTTGTTTCCATTCTTTTATATGATTGTATGAAACATTTCAGTATGATGTTAATAAATCTCCAGTTCCCAACATAAAAAAACCATAAATCTTATTTTTAAATAGTCATGAAAGAGCAGAGAGGCAAAGAGACCCCCGAGCAAGATGCCTTGGAGCACATTGTTGCTTGTAAAGACAAACCCTTCCTGGAGGAAAGGTTCATTGACTCTTTTAAAGGTAGGAGCTGCATTTCTTATTTCTTATTTAGGTCAGTCTTTATCCACATACACAGAGTCTTCTGAACTTGGGTCACAGCGTTATTTACTGTAAATACAAACAAATAACCGCTGACTGTCAGTTAATCAAATGTTCTCGGTCTTAATCTTATGTGAATGTAGTTCTATATCTAATATTATTCTGAATTTTATCTTGAGTTCAACATTTTTGTAGCTTTATTTTTCAAATGAAGAATCTTGATCTGATTTTAGTTAGACTCTAAGGACTCTGAAAAACCCAAATCAACACATTATGACTTGAGTTGATTATATATTTTCTAGGAAGAGGTGTGTTCACTAATAAAACCATCAAGCCGTCTATGTTTGTTGTGGAATATCGTGGGAAGAAATTCTCAAGAGGCATCAGATCTGAGGAGAGAGGTGGCGATGCTTTGAATGGTTTTGTTTTTGAATTTTCATGGAAAGGAGAGCGATGGTGGTAAGTTAATTTTCATTTTATTTGAAAAGTTGGAAGTCATTGTCCTGAAAGAACAGAGTTATGATATGATGGTTCTCTGGCAGCATTGATGCTTCAAAAGAAGACAACACACTTGGGCGACTTGTGAATGATAATCACATAAGTCCAAACTGTGAAATGAGGACGGTTGTTTGTGAAGGGAAGCCACACTTGTGCCTGTTTGCAGTTGAGGAAATCTCTCCTGGTGAGGAAATAACATACTACTACGGAGAGTCCAGTTATGAGTGGCGCTCAAAGGTAAGTTCATAACAGTTAAAACACTTAAAATTTTTAAAAGTTGAAAATTGCTGTTATATAATCATATTTTGTCGAAAAGGATTGACGTTAAGAGTGTTTTTATAACCATTTATATGTAATGTTTCTCATTGCATTTGCAGAAACTTTACTATGGGTTGACTTCTTTAAAGAGAGGCAGCTGTCCGTCTTCATCAAAACCACGGCCTAAAAGGGTTTGTGAAGAATGAAATAAATCTTAAGCCTTTCTTGAATTTTTTTATTTTCATTTCAGTTCTAATTTTAGTGTTGTTATGCATATTTGTCTTTTACCCCTCCAATTCTGTATAAAGATAAACAAACATCCTAAATTCTTAAATGTAATATTTTAGAAAGTTTAAAAAAGTTTTGTTTTTAAAAAAAATCATATTATTTGTCTGAAATATTTTATCTGAAAACTGAGTCTATGTTTATCTTAAACCTGTTTGCTGTAGAAATGTGTTTCAAATCTATATTTTAAATTTGAAGTTCAGTAAGACTGAAAAATAAAAAATGAGATTGGAAAAGTGTACAATTTAAAGATGGAAACACTGACAAAAGATTATTCATATGTAACTCTACTTTGGTCCTAGTCAAAGTCCCAAATTTCCTACCGTGAGGACTCTTCTGACAATGACGATGAACAACCTGGACCAAGTTGTCGTAGTGTTCAAGCAACTTCAGGTTCGGCTGATCGGGAATCTTCTCCGGACCTTACCGACTCTTTCATGGAGCCATCAGAGGAGGACTCTTCTGAGGAACACAAGACCAATAAGGATTATGAAATCTGCAAACCCAAACAAAAACGCATGAAAATGTCTCCCACAAAAGACAAATCTTTTACGTCCAAAAACCACTGCTTTGTTTGCAGAAAAGGGATGCACAAAATTTCTCGTCATCTCGAAAAGCACGCTAAGGAACAACCTGAAATCGCAAAGGCGTTTTCATTTCCTCCAAATTCAACCGAACGCAAAAGGCTGCTCAACATCTTAAGAAACAGAGGAAATTTTGTTCACAATCAGGAAGTGCAGAGAAGCAATACTGGAGAATTGAAAGTGAAAAGGCGACCAAAATCTGGCAACATGAGTTCAACAAGCTTTATGTACTGTCCGTATTGTAAAGCCATGATGACGCAATCATTAATGTGTCAACATATACCCAACTGTATTAAAACTGCAGTTTCTGTAAATAATAGTGTCATAAATGACACTGAGGAGTTAGAGTCATTGCATAGTGTCCCTCCTGATGTGAAGAAGATACTTTCAGGGATGGGACAAGACGAAGTCAGACTTGTGATTCAAAATGATCACCTTCTGATCCAGCTGGCCAAGAGTTTATGCAGAAAGTACAGAAACGACCCATGCAAGGAGCATTCTGTCCAGGAGAAGCTGAAGGAAATGGGGACACTCTTGTTGGATCTGAATAAAAAGAGAATATTAAGCTTTGAAGACGCAATACAATCCAAGAAATTCTCCAGCATTGTCAATTCAGTGAAAAACATGGTGGGTTTTGATCCCATAATGCAGACTTACAGCAAGCGAGGACTTGCTTTCAATTTGGGAAATTCACTAAAGAGGATCGCCAAAATCATTCTCAATGGGGAAAATACCAGTGAAACAATGAGGAGTTCTGCTAAAATATTCCTAGAAGTGTGTGAGAACGAGTGGGGTGGACTTGTGTTGGACACCACGTTTTCATCAGTGAGAGGACAAAACATTAGCAGTCCAGCTGCAATACCTTTCACACGTGATGTACAAGCTTTCCATTCCTACCTGGAAAGATTATCAGCTTCTGCCACTGAAAGCTTGAAGACATCTGACGATCCTCAAGTCTTCAATGTACTTTCCAGGGTCACACTTACACAGATTTCGGTTTTGAGCAAATGTACAACTGAGGTTTCAGAAATGACACTGAAGTCTTTCGAGGAGAGGGGCGACTCCACCAAAGTGTTGTCCAAGCACTTTGTCAAGATAAATATTCTGAGCAAGAGTGGCCTGAATGTTGCCATTCTATTGACCTCTGAACTCATCAGCACCATAACTTTGCTGATCAGCAAGAGGCTGGCCTGTGGTGTGCATGAGGACAATCCTTTCTTGTTTGCAAAGCCAGACTCTTCTGTCACAAGCCACTACCACGGATCTCACTGTATCAAGTCTTTCTCAAGCCTGTGTCATGCGGAGAACCCTGAGAATCTCAGGGCTGCCCATCTCTGCAAGCACATGGCAAGAATATTCCACATTCTGATGGAGAACGACGAGCTTGAACACCTCAGTGAACTGGTTGGCCTTGAGATCCAGACCAACAAGGAGTACTACCAGTCCCCAGAGGCGGCTGTTGAACTTGCTAAAATCTCTAAACTCCTTCTGGCAATGGAGAAAGGAACTCTGGACAGATTCAAAGGAAAATCTCTGGGCGAGGTTGAGATTGATGGTGAGTTTCCTTTGTGACACTCATTGGTCAGCTTGCAAATGAAGAACAAGTGGTGAAATGTGCTTTCTGTTGAAGATGAGCTGGAGCCAGATGAGGGGCAGAGCAGTGGTGGAGAAGATGTGGAAAAGTCCATTGAAGAGTCAGGTTCTCCACTTCAACAGTGTGGTATGTTATAAAATATTATTCTTTACATCTTTGGTATTTATGCTGTACTCTCAGCCTGAGTTTTCTAGTTTTTATCTTCTAGTCATCCAGACAATGATACTCTAAACAGACTTATCTTTCTTCTTTTGCTTTTGACCACTGGCTTTGTCTTTGACCATCGTAAAACTGAAATATACAAGGCATGGTATTAGCTAAGTAACATTGCAAATTCGCCCAATGGACGCTCACTGCAAGCTAACTAACTTAAATGTGCAAAACATTGTTACACAAAACAGAGAGACAATTGTTATTTTTCACATTATTTATACTTGCGTACAAATCTTGTTAAAAGCAAGAATGTTTTAAAGTTTATATCAGCTGAACTTATGGATACTTCTGCATTGTATTCGGCCATCTTGGATTTATCTGCTTCCTGTGTTTATTTCTCAAGGTAACCAAAACAGTGTCACAAAACAATCATCAAAGGGAGTTGTGGGGTTGTTTACTATGTGTCATCTAGTGTAACTTGCAAAAGGCAGAATATTTTCCTTTACTAATATTTAGCAAGCGAGATATATTTATATATTATATAAATGTATATATTTATCTCCTGTTGAGTTTAGGTACATTTCAGGAAGCTATGGTGTTTATAACTGTTACAAAACAAAATCATTCATTAACTTGACTGTTTTCAGGGACATGTTTCAGATCATTGAGCAAATTGGAGCAGCAGCTTCCATGAACTACTTCAGTGATTATTTTACATCACTGAGGAATAATGTTGGAATAATATCTGAAGAAAAGAAAATGTATCTGCAAGTGGGTTGAGGTTCATAACAGTCATATGAACCACCAGGTTTACAGGAGCAAAACCTTAATGTGACCAACATGCTGATGTTTGCAGATGTTCCAGAGCAGCTCGATGAACAGCTGACTCCGGCTCTTCAGGATGCTTTGGAGCACATAAAGGCTAAAAGAGACAAACCCTTCCTTCAGGAGAAGTTCATAGACTCTGCTAAAGGTTTGTTGTCATAAAGAATAATCACATTCTTTTTTAGATAAATCTGACATCCAATCAATTACACCTGATGAGACAAACATTTTAAAACCTCATTAAGGTGTTGGCACACCTCTGCTAATGCTCAAATAGCTGAGCTAAGCTTTCATTTAGCGCTGCAGTGTTTTTGCTAACTTTGAAAAGGTTTGCCACATTTAGATTCCCTGAAAGTAATTTTTCTGTAAAATTCTTAAAATGTTGAATTGGCACTTTTTAAAGCCTTAATTTACTTGATGTTTTGTAAACTTCCAGTTGAATAAAGTTTGACATTGTGCTGAAGTTTTATCTACTGTTAAGAACTCTTCAAGTATTTAAATGTTTATATCTGCGCTCTTATTTTGAAGTGGCTGAAGACTGTTTATGCAGCAGGTATCCTGTGTTTTAACTCATTATTGACTTTCGCTGGATGTCATCAAATATTTACTGCTTTAGCAGTAGCTTTTGCTAAATACCATGTTGGTATAGTTCATTAGTATTAGCATTAGCAGAACAAATTTTTATTATCAGTTCTTTAGGGTTAACACAAGTAACGTTTTAGTTAGCAGCGCCGACCACTTTAAAATCTTTTTCTGTTTTCCCAGGGAGAGGTGTGTTCGCCAGGGAATCCATTGAGCCATCGTCCTTTGTTGTTGAGTTTCGGGGGAGGATCTCTACTTGCCAAGAAACCTCTGAGAAGCAACCTGGAGATTCATTAAACAATTATGTGTTTAACTTTTCATGGCAAGGAACAAACTGGTGGTGAGTTTTCTACTTTTCTGCAGCTAAAAACAGCTTCAGGCTGAAAAACTTTGTCTTCTTTCCAACAATGTTTTTTTCCACTAGTCATGGAAACGCAATAATTCGATAAAACACCAAGTGGAGCAAATTAGCTCTGAAAATAATAAACTGGTGTACTTTTGCTGAGGATAAATCTTAAAAGAGCCACATGTAAACTTATCTTAGTCATCATTCACTGGTGGCTTCCAGCCAAATTATGACTTAGAGAGGTGACTGAAAATTGCCACAGTACCTTTGACCTCTAGAGAACCTCAGGAAACCTAAGTGGTTTGAGATGATCTGAACAAGAACTACAAATTACAAACTTTCACCCTTTTTCAGTCCAGGCTGTTCTCACTCCATCTGAGCTGAAGCAGAATATCAGAGGAAATGGAAAATGTTCCACAGCCCAAATATACGAGAACAAAAAATTTGGAAAGGATTAGAAGTTGTGGACAAAGTGGCAAACTGAAACTAATCCTGTTGGTTTAACTGTTTCTTAGTGTTGACGCTTCAGCTGATGATGGGAGTTTGGGTCGGCTCGTAAACGACGACCACCTCGATCCAAACTGCAATGTGGTGAAGATTACCTATGAAGAGAAACCACACCTGTGCCTGTTTGCACTGAAGGAAATATCAGCTGGTGAGGAGATAACCTTCGACTACGGGGGATCTTCGCACTCGTGGCGCCCAGAGGTAGATTCACATCGTACAGTGATGCATACGGTTCTCATTTCTGTACGTTTTCTGGTTTGTCGCTCATCTTTTCTGGGAAAAAAAACCCAAACAAAATGTTGTTAAATTACTGTGTTTTTTTGGTCATCTGTGTTTTGACAGGATACTAGTGAGGATGTAAATATTCCAGAAAAAGACTTGGAAAAGGATCCAGCTTTCCCCATTGATAAAAAAGTATGTTTCGTTCAAGACATAGATGAATATTTATGCAAAAAGAACAGCAACACAGTACTTACAATAAATATAAAAATCTCATGGTTATAAAGTTTTAACAGCTGCTGGGAGGAAGAATCAGCTCTTGTGCATCTAGGATGCTGTAGTTTGTCACTGACTCTGTAACTGATTCTTTCTTCACTTTTAAAACATAAATTTGTTGGAAAAACACATCCAACAATACGTTAGGATTTAAATTAGATTTTTTAAAATTCATTGCAGCTTGAGGACTCTGCAGCAGAATCCTTCAGCTCTGCTGAATCCTCCGGAGATGAATACGTCTGCAATGAACAACCAGACAACGATGACAGTTTCTCAGAGTCCGAACTGCCCGACGGGGCGTCATCCACCGCAGAGGGAGACGGGTCTCGCTCCAGCTCTGACGCCTGGGACTCCGACACGCCCACCAAAGCTACTTCCTTGACGAGGAAGAACTACTGCTACGTTTGCGGAAGACCTCAGTCAAAAATCTCCCGCCACCTCTTAACCCACAGAGCGGAAGAGCCTGAGATTGCTGAGGCATTTAAGATGCGTCGCAACAGTAAGGAGCGAAAGAAACTGCTTCAAAAGCTGAGGAACAGAGGGAACTACAACCACAACCAGGAGGTGCTGAAAACTCGGAAAGGAAAACTGAAAGTGAGGAGAAAAACAAACATGTCCTCTATCAAAAACACTGCTACCTGCATCTACTGTAAGCTCTTGTTTATTCGAAAGACTTTATGGAGGCATCTTCAGAAATGTCCAATGAGGATCTCATCCCCTCTAGAAGGCAAGTCAGGGATTTTAGCATTAGTTGCATCTGGGCTAACAGAACCTGAAAACAGGTCATCTGGTGTGAGGAAGATTCTACAAAAACTGAAAGAAGATGCAACTACCTCCTTAGTTTTAAAGGATCCTTACCTTTTGCGGCTGGCTCGCTGTTTGTACTACATGAAGGATGGCAAGAGCAAAGACCTCGAACTCACTCGGAAACTCAGACAAATGGGAAAACTGCTCGCAACCTTAAAAGAAAAGTCTATAATGAGCATTGAGGAGGCTTTGAAACCCCAGAACTTCAATGTCGTAATGGAAGCAGTGAGGAAAGTCTCAACCATGAGGAAAAACATCAACGCCAAGCCACTTTCAAAAGTAATCGGATACTCACTTAAGAAACTGGCTGATATAAAATATGCAGTAGCTCTGAGCAACAAAGCGGATAACGAGACGATAGAGGAGGCGAAGGAGTTCCTGAAGCTGTGTGAGAAGGAATGGGCTTCAAACGTAGCATTTCGACAGGCAGTACCGGGAACACCAACTTTACCCTTCATCCAGGACGTTCAGCTGCTGTTTAAGTACATCCAGAATTCGGTGAGCTCTGCAGTCTCAATTATGACCAAGTTTCAAAGCCCACCAGTCTACAATGCCCTGCTCAAAGGGATCTTTGCATATGTGGGCATACTAAGCAGGAATTTTACCAAAATATTGTATGTGACCCTGGAGTCGTTCCTGCAGTGGAGTGAACCTCAGCCTCAGGAAAATGCTGACACCAAGCAGCCGCTCCTTGACAAAGTTCTGTCCAAACGGCTCGTTAAGATGAACGTTGTTAACGAAAAGAACCAAAACGTAGTTCTCACTCTGACCCCAGAGCTGCTCTCTGCAATCACCATGCTGGTGGAGAAGAGAAAACAATGTGGTGTGCCCGATGGTAACCCCTACCTCTTTGGATGGCCGGATAAATTGTCCATGAACATCTACAAGTGGCAACGGGTCATCCCCATGTTTGTGGGTTTGTGTGGTGCCAAAGGTGAGAAGAACCTAAAGTGTCCGTTATTCCGTATGCACACGGCAAGAATTTTCCGTATTCTCATCCTGAATAATGAGGAGCTCAGCCAATTAGCCACACTGCTGGGGTGCGATGTTCAAACCGAGAGCGAGTTCTACCAGAACCCGGAGGCGGTTGGAGACATCGCAAAAATCCTGGTGCTGCTGTCGGCTATGGAGTCCGAATGTCCGGCCATGTTTCAAGGAAAATCTTTGGAGGAAATCGAAATTCCAGGTATGTGTCTTTCCACCTACCAGTGTAAGTAGAATGACAGTAAAGATGATGCTCTTTGCTTACTGAAGAGGAAGATTTTGCTTGATTGCAACAGATGTCCAGGCTACTCAGCAGTTCCTTAAATTACTTTCTTATTCCAACAATAATGTCAAATAAAATTTTGTCTAGCTTTAGAACCAGATGAACCAATACTTGATTATAAAGTATAAATCAATTCTCATTGCTAAAATACAACACAAAAAATTAACTTGAAGACATTCAAGAGGCTTAACGTGAAACTAAGAGCCTGTGAAAGCATAGCCCCGCCCCCAAATTGAGGCGGAGCCTAAAGACACAAAGAGGCGGGGCCAAGCGTGGGGATGAGGGCAGCACTGAGATGGTTTAAGGCCAAATATTGCAGAGTTAAACAAATTTACACAAAAATGCCAAAATTTGAATAGTAATGTAAAGATAGCAGCCTTCTACAGTTTTTTTGGGGGGGGGTTTTCAGCGCTAGTTTATAAAGAGGCACAGCACTGCATTTATTCTGAACTGGACCTAAAGATGCTCTGTTAAGTTTATGCAGCGTTATGGGGTTTTAAAATAATTTATATAACGTAAATGAAGCCTTTATTCCACGTTCTTGTGCAGAAACCCAGCGCTGATTGCTGCTGGTTCTGGTTGAACTCAGACTGACAGATTCAGAATATTAAAATTTATGATAATAAATCTTTACTGTCTACTGCAGACAAAAATGAAGGTTCCAAATGCAACAACTTTATTCTTCTTTTTGATAGAAAACAACAAAAGCTGGTGTATGAGCATCAAATAATAAAAATGTGAGATTTTTAAAAAGTTTTATTTAGTTTGAGAGGGTTTTGGTAAAACATTGATGTTTTTCTCCAAGATGAGCTGCCGGCGGTGATGGAGAGCAGCAGGAGAGCCACTGAAGCTTCTCACCAGGGGAACGGTGGGTAACACAACATTCAACTGCAGCTTTTTCTTCCTCTTATTGTTGCAGACACATTGAACATCCTCCTGTATGTTGTTGAGCAGTTGAATAGCCTCCACTTATTTAGAAAGAAACTGGTTAAGCTGCAGGGGAACATGGAAGGATTTACCTTTCAGCTTTACGATGATAATCCCAGATATCATAACTGCAGTTTCCCTTTTAATCCATGTTTGTTGGTCTTTACCAAACTCCAGCCTTGTTTTGCAGCTTTTTGCTTTCATGCAAAAAACTCTCCTTTGGAGATTTCTCACAGTCCATATCCCTGAAAAAGTGCACAACTTCAACAAAAGCAAATTAAGCTCAGATTTGCTCCAAACTGCAGAATTGATGCATCCTCCGTTTCTTATAGCTGAAGTTTCTTTCTTCCAGGTGGTTCTCCCTCATCGACCAAGAAGAAAGGCAAAGTTTCTTCCAAGAGGAGTCGAGTCAAAAAGAAGCAGGAAGACGAGGAGGATCGGACTGAAGCGACTCATGAGAAAAATGAAGCGGAGAAAGAACCAGAACCAGAGCAGAGCAGCGAGACTCAGACCAATAATCAAACCAATAATCAAACCAATAATCAAACCAATAATCAAACCAATAATCAGACCAATAATCAAACCAATAATCAAACCAATAATCAGACCAATAATCAAACCAATAATCAAACCACTAATCAAACCAATAATCAGACCAATAATCAAACCACTGCAGCTCCTGACAAACAGAACGAGAGTCAGATTTATTTCAGCGACGAAGACGAAGACATGCATGTAGATTTTAATATTGACATCGACATCGACGATGATGAGGATATCACAAAAGATGGAAGTAAGGCTGATGATGACTGTGAAGAAAACCTTGACCATCAGGATAAAACTGAAGGAAATGAGACGAGTGAGACTCAGAGGGACGACTGCTCTGAAGACCCGATGGGACAAAACGACGAAGACGATGATGTCAGAAAGGAAAGAAATAAAGTTGATGATGAGTCTGAAGCAAACGCTGGAGTTCAGGATAAAGCAGAAGAAGTGGAGGTGATGGGGCAGAACGAAGAGGCAAACGGTGAAGATGATGATGATGGTGAAGAACAGGACGGCTGGATGGGAGCAGAAAGTGGAGGATCTTCTCCTGTACGCACAGGTAGGATCTGCTGGAGTGTTCCTGTCACGTTTCACTTCCAACGTTTAATTTCATTTTCATTCTGCGTCGTTTACAGAAGAGAAACGCAGCAACTTTGAGGCAGCGATGAGAAGCATGAAAGTAATAAAGATTTTGATCCGCAAACTGAACATTGTGAGTTTATTTTATCTTTTTATCAAAGTGCAACATTTCAACTTGGGATTTCCTGGCAGCCATCTTTGTTTTGTTTTACGTAGGAAAACTTGCAGATTCCTGTCCGGGTTTCACGGTTTCCTGTGAGTGAGAATGAGTCGGTCACAGATCGGCCGTCGCCGGGCGCTGAAGACGAGCGTCGATCCACGTCCAGAGAGGAAACCAACAAACAGAGAGACACAAAGGTGAGACTGCTCCGTGTCAAACTGAATAATCTGAGTGCAGAGGACTGGAGAGCAGAATGAGGAGCATTAGGAAAGTTACACTGTAAAAAATGAACAGCAGCGTTTATGTAGCGGAAATAGAAATGTTCACCAGGTTGTTCAGACATTTATAAATGTCAACGCAACAAACTAAATATTTAGTTTACAAACTAAACATTTAACTAAATGTTTAATTAAGAACTAAATATTTATTTGCAAAGTATTTTCTAAACTAAACATATAATTTTAAAATAAGCATTAAATGTGTGAAATAGTAAAATTTGACTTATTTAGAAGAAAACCTGCTAAATGTTACTGCAGTAAATCTAAACTGAAACTGAAGGCTCTGCATCAAGACCTGAATGAGATGTTTTCTCTGGTTTGTTTCCAGGCTGTGAAGATGAACTGCTCCCACTGTCAGAGGATCATGACCAAAGGACAAACGGCGTACCAGAAGAAAGGCTTCACAGACGTCTTCTGCTCCAAACTCTGCCTGTTTGAGATGTTTCCTCCCAGCAAAGCGGCTCGGAGGTCCTGCTACTACTGCTTCAGGTCAGTCTGAAGAACCAACAGCTGCAGCTCTGCACATCTCAGCTGATTCTTTCCTTCCTGAACCTTTAAACTTCAGTCTGGAATAAACTGAAGTAAATAATCTGCAGGAAAAAGTCTTTCACAAAGAGCTGCTTGGTCGAGTTTCTCTGTCAGATTCAGGTCTGAAAACATGGAAGAAGGTTGATTTAGTTTCTACAGAATCATTTCTGATGAGTTCATCCTGATGAAAGAACTGCAGGTTTTAAGATCAGAGATCCTCCACTTCTTAACTTTTTGTTTTTCCATGTTTTCTCCCTTTGATTCACAGCAGAACCACCGGGGAGTTTGTGGTTAAAAGGCTCAAAGATCCATTCAGTCCCAGTAGAGTTTAGAAAATGTTAAAACGTTTGTGATGGTAGGACAGAAGAAAGTTTTCCCGCTGTAGATGTAGGATCAGATCAGTTTTCTTGTTGCCATTTCTTGATTTATTAAGATCAAACCACATCTGCCGTTCATGGATGACACGTTCTCTTGTCTTATAATTTACTGGAAACTCTGATCAACTTTAAAAGTAAAGATCAGGGTCTCCTCCGTTTGATTTGATTTTTTTCTAAAGCAGTGTTTTTCCAAACAAGATGTTTTTTTTATTATTTAACTTATAATAAAACTAAAATTTAAGTTTGGGTTTTTTCTATATTTGCTGCCTTCTTTAGCAGGATTGGCTGGAACATTTCTAATAACATTTAATAAAACACAAGCTAGCTAAACTTTAAACTCTCTTATCTTCAGTCAAATATTGAACCGTTTTCTGATTTTTGTGTTTTTTAATAATTGCTTCTCCTTTCAGGGAGAACCTGCAGCCGCTGGAGCTCATCATGGCCGCCGTGGACCTTAAAGGAACCGTCAGAGATTTCTGCAGCACCGGCTGCCTGAGCTCCTTCAGATGCAGCTCTACTTCTCTTCAGAGAAAGTTCACCACCACATCCACCCAGACGCTGTCATCGCTCTGCAGCGCCTGCAGCAAAACCTGCGTGGTAGGATGAGCGTTTCTGATTGGCTGTTTCATAGGACGGCACGTTAGAGCCGTTGTAGGTAGAAAAATGAGGAGGACATTTCTGCCAAAAAATCTCAGAAATTTTCTAGAAAAAACTAAAAAATTTCTGTTTTAAATGTTGAAAATTTGCTAGAAAAAGCTCAGAAATGTTGAGGTTAATCTCAGAAATTGTCAAGAAAATCTTGAGTTTTAAAAGTTGAATTTATTTTACTTTTTTAACTGAAAAATGTTTTAAGTAGACAAAATGTAGAAATTTCTGAGTTTCAAAAGTTCAAAAGTTCTCAGAGCTTTTCTACAAATCTTGGAAATTTCAAAAGTCAAAAATGTTTTTTCTATCAAATTTTAAATTTTTCAAACTCAGGCATTTCCCTGATTTTTTGAGATGAATCTCAAAATCTGAGTTTTTTCTACCAAATTTTTAACTTTTAAAACTGAGAAATGTTCTTGTTTTTTTTTTTAAGGAAATTTCTGAGAGTTTTTAGCAGAAATTTGCTCAATTTTTCCAGAAATGTCCGTGTTTTTTCAAAAACATTTCGGAGAATAATCTGAAAATGTTTGAGTTTTTTGGCCCAAATACGGCGCTTTAGATCTGAGTGTTTTCTGTTCTGTGCTTGTAGAGCGAGCTGGAGTTGAAGCTGGATGAGTGTCTGCACCGGTTCTGCAGTGTCGACTGCTTGGACGGGTTCTGCAGGGAGAACCTGGGGATCTGTGAGAACTGCAGCCAGTGCTGCAGGAAGAAGCCGCTGCAGCTGCGGCTGGAGGACGGAGCAAAGACCATCTGTGGTCCGGACTGTCTAGAGGAGTTTAAAAAGGTGAAGAGGGTTCATCAGGCATCAGGTCTGAGACTGAATCCAGACCTGATGGTATGGAAATAAAATCTCCAATTGTTTTTCATTTTTATTGCTTTCTTTTCTCAAAAAATAAATTACAAGTATTATGTTGTATGATGGATTATTAGGGTCAGACCATGAGAATTTTTCCTTATTTGCAAGAATATATTGATAATATTATCCAAAAGATGCATTTGTACCAGAAGTTTTATTATGAAGAGAAAAAAGCTTCTGGACTTGCCAGGATTTGACCTGAAGGTCGCTTGCTTGATAGTTTTAAAATATTAATTTGATTTCTATCAACTATTATCTGTAAGAATTAAACCAAAGTATAACTTCACAAGATGCTAACATTCATCCCTTTAAATGTTGCTATTTATTACTTTATTCTTATATTATGACTTTATACTCCTAATGAAAAGAAAACAGATTTTAGGTTGGCTGTAATACTGTGTTGTAGAATTGACCTGATTTTAAAGTCCAGATAATTAGAAGCTATAAAACACACTTGTTCTTCAAAATGAAGTTCATTGGTGGAAAAAAAAAATCCAGATTTTCCAAAAATTAAAAATTGGCTGTAGTTGGTGTCTGTTCCTGTATGAGCATCGTTCTGAACCGCTGTGGTTCTGCAGAACGTCATGGCGGCCCAGGAGTGTCCCGTGTGTCGAGCTGCTCAGCTCCCGTCAGACATGGTCAGCCACAAAAACAAGGACAACGCCGTGGATCTCTTCTGCTCCCGCTACTGCGTGATGTCCTTCAAGGCGCTGCCCGCTGCGGACCAGAACATCAGAACCGTGAGTATCTACTCCTGTACAGTTAAAACACGTGTCAAACCCGAGGTTCGGGGGCCAAATCCAGCCCATCACAGCTTCTTCTGCGGCCCTAAAGACTCCAGAGAATAATTGTGAAACGGTGCGCTTGATATTATTTTATCAATCAGATTGAAGAATTTGTGATCCTTTTACTACCAAATAACATCAATAAGTCTCTTCAGTTTGTTAACACAAAATCAACAGATACCAGTAATTATTACCACTAATGCACCAGCAGGTGGCAGTATTTTTTAATTTTAATGCTCTTCTGTATCAGCCCTATTTGATGTCAACAGTTAAGTTTGACTGATGAGTAACAAAAAGTCACAAATACATGCAAAAATTTCAAAATTTGCTCCACAAAATCAGTGATTTTTATTGCAAAAAATCACAAAAACACAAAAGATGTTCGATATTATTTAATTTAAAGAAGTACTTATTGAATGCAGAGACAGCTATTTATTGATATTTTAAGAGTTTAAAGGGTTTTATTAATACATTCTGACACAGCCGGCCCTTTAAGAACATTCATGAATGAATTAATATGAGTTTCAGCAACATTTAATTCCCCTCTGGGATCAATAAAGGAATTTGAATTTGAAACCTCTGCATTAGAGGCTCAGGCGACGTTAATGTGAAAGTCTCTAATGTGATTGTGAAGCAGCGTTCTTCCCCCGCCGACGACACGGCCAGACTCATCATCGCCAGCGAAGACGGCGCCTGCTGCGGCTGCAGGAAGCAGCTGAAACGAGCGTCTGCAGTTTACCACCTGAAAAAAGCAAAGCAGCTGTTCTGCTCGGAGGCGTGCGTCACTGAAATACTTCCCCACGTCCAGTTCGACACCAGGAAGTGTTACAGCTGCCTTCAGTAAGTCCAGGATGCTTCAGTTATTCTCAAATTTATGCTAAAGAATTTAAGATTAAATACGACATCAGACCAGTAAAAAAATCATTTAATTCAGAAATGAAAACTGTTTATTTAATACCTGCTTAAATGTTGTTTTCAAAAAGTCCACGCCTAATCTGAATCCATATAATAATTTACAATAAAATACTAACATTGTTTGGACATTTGAATTTTTTTAATTTTATGATACAACCAGGAATTTGCTTAATATAAAATGAATAATTAAAACTTCTGAGTTTTTTTAGTTCCCAGAGAAACAAAGACAACAGTAACGTCACATCAGAAATACTTATGTATTTTTATTGACACTAGTTATTAATGTAAATAAACATTTCCCTGGCAAAAGATACATTTTCTCCTGTTTGCCCTCAGGTTGAATCCTTCCTGTTTGCCCTCAGGTTGATTCCTTCCTGTTTGCCCTCAGGTTGATTCCTTCCTGTTTGCCCTCAGGTTGATTCCTTCCTGTTTGCCCTCAGGTTGATTCCTTCCTGTTTGCTGTCAGGTTGATTCCTTCCTGTTTGCCCTCAGGTTGATTCCTTCCTGTTTGCCCTCAGGTTGAATCCTTCCTGTTTGCCCTCAGGTTGAATCCTTCCTGTTTGCCCTCAGGTTGATTCCTTCCTGTTTGCCCTCAGGTTGAATCCTTCCTGTTTGCCCTCAGGTTGATTCCTTCCTGTTTGCCCTCAGGTTGAATCCTTCCTGTTTGCCCTCAGGTTGATTCCTTCCTGTTTGCCCTCAGGTTGATTCCTTCCTGTTTGCCCTCAGGTTGATTCCTTCCTGTTTGCCCTCAGGTTGATCACGCAGCCTCAGAAAGTGATCCTGGCTCCGGTGGATGACTCAGGAACGATGAAGGAGCTCTGCAGCGACGCGTGTCTCGCTTCTGTCAAATCCAAGATGCTTCTCTCCAACTGCAAGCTGTGTGGCAAACACTGTCCTGTAAGGAAACGCTGCTGGCACTTCATGGAGAAAAGTTTTAATTTTCCTTTAAGAGGAACTGCACAACATGCATGAACATCTCTCTGTTTCACATATTTTATATTTTATAAATTTATTTAAGTTTAATAATGTTTTAAAAACACATTTTTATGTTTATTTAATACAACTGATTAACTTGTTTACTGATAATTGCTTCCTTGTCGCCTGTTAATAAGACAGAGCATCATAAACTTGAGAATCAGAGACAAAAGTCACTGTTGTGTGAAGAAGAGGATTTTATCTTCTTCAGATGGGGCTCCTCTGTTGCCATGACAGCGTCGTTCTGATCTTCTGTTTCTCCGTCAGTGTAAGCTCTCCATGACGGTGGACGGTGAGGTCCACAGACTCTGCAGCGAGTCCTGCATCTCCGACTTCCGCATTCAGCACCAGTCGTCCTGGTCGTCCTGCGCGGCCTGCGGCGCGCTGCGCTGCAGCCTGCGGCTCGCCCTGCAGACGGACGGCGGCGTGAAAACCGTCTGCGGAGACGAATGTCTGCTGAGGCTCAAAGAGGTGCAGAAACAAAACGTCCCTCTGTTAGAACCTGAACAGTGATGAAATAAACAGCCCAGTCTGTCTTTCTGCAGAAAGTGAAAACCCTGCAGCTTTGCTCGACGTGCAGAACGCCCCATCAGATGTCGGACATGGTGGAAAATCAAAACAGCGAGGGGCAACTGGATCTGTTCTGCAGCCACAGGTGCATGACGGTTCACAAAGCTCAGACCTTCACTGTTCCAGGTACAATCCCTTCTGACCGGCACTTTAACTCTGCAAATTAAAACCAGGAACATCTGATTTATAATATATTAACAAGCTATAAATAAAACCTGTTCCCTTCAAAAACACAAAATATCATCAGTTATGTTTGTCCTAGTTTCTAGTCACTTTAAATGAGACAAAACTGACAGAAATAACTTTCCAGCAAGTTATTGGAGCTTTTAGGTCAATAATTCTTAAATATCAATAAAACTGGCAGATTGTTTTTCTTATGGGAAAAATAATCTGCCAGTTAAACTGAATAATTATTTACTTAAAAATAACTTCTATTTCTTTCTTAAAATGTACTTCAAAGCTACGTCTGTCTTATTTAAAGTGTACTCAGTTATTTGCAATAATTTGTGTTTTTGCAGTGCTTTGGTTTTCTGTAAAAATTGCCTTTGGTCTGTGGCTCTCTGCCCAAGGCGCCACTGCATCAGGGGCGGCTACAAGACCAACACTTTCATTTGAACCCAAATTAGTTTTCTGCTGCAATTTATTTTTCTTTAAATACAGAACAATGTAGAAAGAGGACATGTAATGGGGACAGAGTCAAGTTTATACATCTGTGATGGTTTATCAGGTTGTGAATATATTTAAAATAAAATAAACATTTGCACACTATGTAAACATTTTAAGAAATGTATTATTCTTATATTCCTGATCTTTGCATCTTAATGTCCAAAGAAAATTATGTTAAATTCCGGTTAACTTTATTTTTTTTCTCTGTTTTAGCAGAAAACAAGTCCGAGGAGACTGACGTTAAAGATGTTAAAGACTTTAAAGATCTTAAAGACGTTAAAGACGTGAAGCCGTCGCTAGCCAGTTTACCCCAGGTGAGTTTTTGTGTGCAGTTACAAACTCCAAAGCCTCTTTCCTGATTTAGAATAAAACTTAACGGCGGTAACGGAGCCAATATTTGGTAACGGAGCCGATATTTGGTAACGGAGCCGATATTTGGTAACGGAGCCGATATTTGGTAACGGAGCCGATATTTGGTAACGGAGCCGATATTTGGTAACAGAGCTGATATTTGGTAACGGAGCCGATATTTGGTAACAGAGCTGATATTTGGTAACAGAGCTGATATTTGGTAACGGAGCTGATATTTGGTAACGGAGCCGATATTTTAACTGTTTTTACCAGATCAAAGAGGAGCCGGAGGACCAGGAGTATTTCCTGAGCCGCTCCGTCTCAGTTTCTCCACAGAGCATCAAGGAGGAGCCGGACGCGCCCAAGGTCGGATACTCTCACCCAAATGTTGCTTTTCACAAAAACTAAATCTGCTTCTCATTTAAAGCTGATTCACACAAATATGTTTATGTTTTTATTCTTCATCCAATTTATTCATTTTATTAATATTGATTCTGTTTGATTAAATTATTGGTTTCATTCTTTTGCTTCTGTTTTTTATAGATGTGTATAAATAGAAATTCAGACAGGTAACTGTGCTGGTTCTGGTTCTGGTTCTGGTTCTGCAGGAGGACCTGAAGATCGGGTCGGTTTTCTCCCTGACGGAGGACTCCAAGCCGCCCCGGCCCGCTCTGGCCCACATGGAGCTCCAGGCGTCCTGCTCCGCCTGCCGGAAGTTGCTGCTGGACGGAGAGACCGTCTACCAGAGGAAAGCCCATCCGGATCTCTTCTGCTCCACTTCCTGTCTGCTCCGGTTCCACCAGCTGACGTCCGTGAAGAAAACGTGTCACTTCTGTCTGCGGTGATTCTGCTTCCTGACTCGGTTCAACTGGGGACCAAAACTTCAGCGTTTGATCCATTTTCATCTGTTCTCTTTCACTGTCAAAACAAACTCTTTGAAAAACTTGTTCCCCTCCTGGCCTGTGGGGGCGCTGCGCCAAGAACCACTGAAGGAAACAACAGAAACCTCTGAAGAAGACATTTGTCTGCGTTTTCTTTCTTTGCTAAATGTAAACAAAAATGGAGTGGTGTCAGATTTCTCTTTTGTCTTTAAAAAAACATCAGCTACTTCTTCCGCTAGCGCTAAGCTAAGGTGTTTGCTTTGGTTGTATTTACCCAGAATGCCCTGCGTTTTAGACTGCTTCCTGCTTTTTAAGCAGCCGCCGGTCCGCTAGGTGTTAACATAACCATCAGAACTGCACCAGAATTCCCTTCAACTGGACTGAGACTGAGGTTTGTAGGCGATCCAAGAGTTTGGTTCACTTTAATCAACTCCAATCTGTTTTGATGTTTTGGTTTGTTTGGGTCGGTGTGAATGCGAAATTGGACCACAAAAGGAAACTGGTGCGCCTACAAACCTCGGCCTGGGCTTGCTTGAAGTGATCTCTGATTTGGTTCAATGATGTGAACACCAAGTGGACCAGAGACCACAGAGCAGAGCATTCTGGGTAAATACAATCAAAACAAACGTGCTAGCCTAGCACTAGCTGGACAAAGGTCTTATGGTCTTTTGCCAAAGACTAAAGAGAAATCCAACAACCACTAAAATCCACTCCATTTCAGTTTCCATTTAGTGAAGAAGGAAGTTGCGCTCAGTGTCTTCAGAAGTTTTTGTGTGGTTTCCTTCAGTGGTTCTTGGTGCAGCGCCCCCACAGGCCAGGAGGGGAACAGATTGCTCAAAGGGCTTGGTTGGTTTGGTATCTGTTGTAGATGAACAGCAGGTAGTGGTGCAGCTTCTGCAGATTTAGCATGGATCCTTTTGGTTTCCAGGGTGATTGTGAAGCTCCAGTCGGTCCTGCAGGCTCCTGTGGACGACGCGGGAACGAAGAAGGACTTCTGCAGCCAGTCCTGCCTGTCGTCCTTCAACTACAAGAGGATCATGTCCACCAAGCTCCCCATCCTTCCAGTTGGGTCGCAGTCCCAGTGCAGCGTTTGCAGCAGATTCTGCATCGTAAGCCTCCCAGCTGCTGTTTGACATCCGTGCCCCGCTCCGGATCTGGCTGTGATCCGCTCCTGGTTTTCCTTCCTGCAGAGCAAACATGAGGTTATCCATCAGGACGTGGTGCAAAAGGTCTGCAGCGATCCCTGCTACCACCGCTTCTGCAACATCAACAACCTGACGGTGTGCGAGAACTGCGGCTCCAACTGCAGCGCGCCGCTCCGCCTCAAGATGGAGGACGGCAACAAGCCGCTGTGCGGCGCCGAGTGCCTGAAGCTATTCAAGCAGGTCGGTTCCTTCCTTCCTTCCTCCCTCCCTTCCTTGCTTCCTATTCTACAATGTTGAGTTGGGAGTAAAACTGAACCCTGGACCATAAATTTGGCCTAAAATCATTTTAAAATCGGATATTTTCTTCTTCTCTGACAGAAAATCCCGCCGTTGCAGCCATGCTCCATGTGCTGTAAATCTAAACTCGTATCTGAAATGTTTGAGAATAAAACCAGTGAAGAAGTCGTCGAGCTGTTCTGCTCCAACAGCTGCGTGATGGCGGCCAAGATCCAGGCCGTCTGTTCATCAGGTAACAAACTGTTGGCTTTTCTCTCCTGATTCTTCTTCTGGTCTCAGACGTTTCTAGAAAACACAGATCGATTCTTCACGTCCTCCTGATCCGTCCTTCCTTCGCTGATATTTCCCTCCAAAGAAACACGTCTGGGTCCTGGGTCAGAAGTTCTCCAGGGTTTCTGAAGGCGTCCAGGACTGAATGAACCTGTGTTGTCTCTGCATAGCAGATAACACTTTTAAATGAGAAAATTAGACGTTTTGTCACAAAATAACATCTGTTCCCATTATTACTGAACCAATTAAATCCATAGAAAACAACAAAATGATCTCTTTGAAAGACAGAAAATATAATTTAACTCCAATAAAAAGATTTCTAAAGAGCCATAAACATTTAATAAATGCAGATATTTCACAACTGATCTGAAAATTAGTGAAAAAAGAACCAGAACAATCTGAAAAGCCTCCCAGGAAGCAGATCTGAAGGACGAGCAGAAGACGCTGACCGTCTCCTCTTCCTCAGGCGTCTCTCTGACCGTCTCCTCTTCCTCAGGCGTCTCTCTGACCGTCTCCTCTTCCTCAGGCGTCTCTCTGACCGTCTCCTCTTCCTCAGGCGTCCCTCTCAGCTGCCATACCTGCAGGAAGATGGCGGCGCCGGCGTGCCACCTGGCCATGCCGGACGCCTCCATCAGGAGCTTCTGCTGCCTGTCGTGCGCCATGACTTTCAAGGTAATTAAAGCTTAAATCTGCTGCGTTTGTTTCAGCCGTTTGAATCTTAAACCTGCTGGTTTTTGTTTCTCTACTGCAGGAGACGTATAAAGACGAAATCACCAGAACCAAAGAAGCAGAACCCGGCAGACCGGCGCCAGAGGAGCGGCCGTGTGCCCAGTGCCAGGGACCCATTAAAACGTCTCCCAGAGTCATTCAGAAGAAGGTCAGCTGGGCCACCATCGTTCTAGCTACCAGAACAATCATCAGAATCGATTGTTCTGATGATTAATCGATTGTTCGTCAGAACAAATTAGGACATCCTGCCGATTTTTTACTTATTTGGTGACTAAATTAGTTGACAATTATCTTCATAATTGTTTTTTTCACTATTAATCCAGTTAATTGTTTCAGCCCTGGTCAGCTGCTTGGTTTAGATAAATTTACTTTTGGCTTTATTGCATTTAAACAAATAATTTCTGTTTCTTTCTCAGGATGAAGTGATTTTTGTCTGCAGCCTCGTCTGCTCCAAGAAGTTCAAGAAGCTCAACAGCATCCTGGGTGTGTGTGAACGCTGCAGGAAGAAAACCGTCATCCACGAAGTCAAGAGGATCGACAACAAGGACTGCAGCTTCTGCAGCGACGGTCGGAAACAGATCCGAGTGATCAGAACTCAGTGATCAGATCTCAGTGATCAGAACTCATTGATCAGAACTCATTGATCAGATCTCATTGATCAGATCTCAGTGATCAGAACTCATTGATCAGATCTCAGTGATCAGACCTCTGGACTGGGTTCAGGAACGTGTTGGTTTTTTGTTTTTCAGGCTGCCTGCTGCTGTTCCAGCGTGACCTGGACAGGAAGTGGGGTAAACACTGTTCGTCGTGTTCCTACTGCCTCTCCGTCTCCAGAACGGTGCTGTCGGCGGCGGCGGCCGGCGGCCAGAGGGAGTTCTGCTCCAAAGGCTGCAGGTCCAAATTCAGAACGCTCATCAGCCACGTAAGGAGAGCAGCACTCTGGGAATCAATGTTGTCCAGATTCAACCTTTAACCTTTACAACTTACCTGGAAAACAAAACAAAACGTTTCTGAGAACCGTAATGAAACCAGAAGAAACTCCAACAAAGTGTTGATAAACCTGTGAACAGATGAGGACTCATTGGTTTAGTTTGTTTTTTACAGATGTCTTATTGGTAAAAATAAATTATTGATCTTGTTACATTTCAATGTTTTGGAAAATTTCTCTCATATTATTGAAAACATAATATTTTTTAATGTTTTTAATCTGCAGCAGATAAAGAATGTAAACTACTGTCAAAAATATTAATAACAGTAATAAACATGTAATAATGAACTGAAGCTGTTTTTTTAGTTTATTTGCATTGTTTTTATCTCCAAAGTGTGGAGCTGGAAAAGTTTGAAAACTTACCTTGAAAGTACCTGAAAAGTGCTTGAATTTTCCTGAAGGACCTGTGATTGGACGGCGTCCATCCAGTTTCCATCTGGAATAATTGATGAGGATGAATCTCTGAGGGTTTGTGATGCAGAACCTTCTTCTTCGCCTCAGGAGGCGAAATGCGACGCATGCGGCCGGCGAGGGGAGCTGACGGAGAGTCTTCCTCTGCCGGGGAACGTCAAGCGTTTCTGCGACCTGAAATGTCTCCTACGCTTCGGGAAGAGCGAGGAAGAGGAGCAGGATGAAGGTAACGTGACTTCATCCTTAATCTGAGGCCAGTCAGGAGAAGGAAAAGCTCTGATTGGTCAGAGCGGCAGGAAACCATCAGATCTACTTCCTGTTTCCAGGATCCTCTCCTCCTATGCCTGGAGGAAGCGTGGCGTCTTCGCCGGTCATCACCAGCGTGGTTTCGCTGTCCGGCGGCCCGGCAGGACGAACCGCACCGCTCGGTACGACTCGGACCTCCTCCACTTCTGATATAAAGATTCTGATAAAAACGTAAAAATGAAACTTTTAGCTCATTTTGATCAGAATAGCTGTAAAAATGTTTGAGCAGATTAGATAAAAATAAAAACCTTAACCTCCGACCGAACAGCAAAACTTATGTAATTAGGTAAAAGAGAGTTGCTTTTATTCCTAATGACATTTAACTTCCTTTAGGGATTAATAAAGTATTTTTAATTTGAATTAAAAACATGCTAGCCATCCTGCTAACTGCAGAATCACTGTAACAGTGTTTTGGTCCAGATGAAATAAGACAAAACTAATTTACATGTAACTTTTGTTGTGAGTAAATAATCCCTTAATATTGATTTTTAAAAAGTGTCTGTTTCACTGGCCAATTATTACAATTATTACAAGACATTTTCCAATGTGATCAGAGAAATAATCAATATTCACTGATTGTTTACCTAAAACAAGCTCCATGATCCTGTTGGCCAGTTATTTTGAAGTCGGTTCTGTAGTTTTTGGGAATATTTTGGTGTTTTTGCAGCGATGTGGTTGAGTTTCAGCTCTGACTCCTCATTCTGTCTCTGCAGGATTTTTCTCGGACATCCAGGCTAAAGTCGTCGGCCATGTGAGTTGACAGGAGGACGGATCTGATCTGAAATGCGAACCGAATCGTTGCTGATGGATCTTTGCTGGTTTGGTCCGCAGGCCGGCGTGCAGACGGATCCCAAACAGCTGAAGAACAAATCCCTGCTGTGCGTTCCTCTGGTCCACAACAAAGCGGCCTCCTGCTGTGTCCAGACTGCAGAAACGGCCTCGCAGACGGGTGGAAGAGACGCATTTTCAACAAAACCCGACTTCTGCCCTGGCAGCTCAGGTCACAGCAATTTTATTAAATCATTTTCTTCTTCTTCTGTCATTAAAGTGAATTGTAAGCAGAAGGTCCGCCAGGTGAGCGCGGCTGTTCCTGTGCCGGTTCCCGTCTACGTCCCTCTGCCCATGAACCTCTACAGCCAGCTGGCTCCGGCGCCGCTGGTTCTGCCCGTTCTGGTACGGGACGCAGCTTTTACGCTCCAAACAGGAAATCAGGCACAGTTTGACCAGAGGATGGACGTGTTCTTCCCAACAGCTGCCGGTTCCCGTGTTTCTCCCAGAGGAGAAGAAGAAGCAGGAGGAGGAAGAGGAGGAAGAAGAGGAGGAAGACGGCTCTGAGGCGGTGGCGGCGGCGGCGGCGGCGGCGGCGGCGGAGGAAACCCCGCCTGGATCTCTGCAGGAGGAGCTGAGCTGCCGACCAGAAGGACAGACGGAGAAGGAGGAGGAAACTCAGTCACTAATTGGTGTGAAATGTTTTTAGTTTGGTGAAATATTTACTCTTCTGGATTTTTCCACTGCAGAAACACAAAGAGCAAATCATTTTCCACAGACGCAGCAGATTGTAAATGTTTCCTGAATATTGATTTTTAAACGTTCTGGTTCCACTGGCAGATTATTTCACATCTAAAATTAAATTTTTCCCGTTTTATAAGTCAAATAATCAGTTTTTTTTTAGCAATTTGTTTCATCACAGAGTATTTAAATATACAGTAGGTATAAAAAGGTTGGATCAATCACGATGAATTGATTATTGAAATGATCATCAACTAATTTAGTAATCGATTAATCATTCATTTTACTATTCTGACTAAAAATAATAATTTGCTAAAAAATCACTCTAAGCTAAAATTGTACAAAACATCTGTACATCTTGCATTTAACAAATATTTTTATTTGTGAATAAGTTTTATCCAGAACTGAAGTTTTTCTCCAGTTGGTTCAAATTAACATTTTATTATTAAGAACCTTTTAATCAGTTTAATGAGTTAATTGATAAATTAACCAATCAGCTCTTTGCTGTTCAGTGACGTTTAATATTTTGGTTTTTAAGCTGCAGATGCTTCATTTGTTACAAATTATTGAAAGTTTTTGTTAAATGAATCCTCTTATTGCATTTTAGACAATAAATATTTATTTTCTTACTTAGAAAAATGAATTTAATTATTTGTTTGTTTGCAGTTTTTATGTTTTTACTATTATGTAAAATAATAAGTGATTAAATGAAGAATAGAAAATGTTTTCTCCTCTTAATATTTTTAATTTCTGTCTGGATTTCAGAAACCATCAGCAGCTACATGGACGGTTTGGGGTCCGATTACCGGCCCGGTTTCAACCACAAAGACTTCGAGTCTGACTGCAGCCTGGACTTATTCAGCCAGAACCAGACCTGCTGCGTCCCTCCTCCAGAACCGGAACCGGAACCGAACCTCCACACGGGCCCTGACCTCCCTCCGCCTCCTGCTGGACCGACGGGTCCAAACCTCCAGAACTCTCTGGATTCTTTACCAGCTGCAGGTTTGGGTGACGAGACTCAGGAAAACATCCAGAACAATCTGAAGGTAAAAAGATGAGACGGTTCTGGTTCTTGCTCTGGTTCTGGTTCTGGTTCTGGATCTGGATCTTGTCCTGGTTCTGGATCTGGATCTGGTTCTGGATTCAGTTCTGGTTCTGGTTCTGGATCTGGATATGAATCCAGTTCTGGATCTGGATCTGGATCTGGATCTGGATCTGGATTTGGATCTGGATCTGGATCTGGTTCTGGATTCAGTTCTGGTCTTGGTTCTGGATCTGGATATGAATCCAGTTCTGGTTCTTGCTCTGGTTCTGGTTCTGGTTCTGGATCTGGATCTGGTTCTGGATCTGGATCTGGTTCTGGATTCAGTTCTGGTCTTGGTTCTGGATCTGGATATGAATCCAGTTCTGGATCTGGTTCTGGTTCTGGTTCTGGTTCTGGGCGTCAGTCTGACTCCTTCCTTCTGCTTCAGGGAGAAAACGCAGAAGAGACGCAGAATCTCAAAGTTCTGGACAGTCGGGTTGGAGTTGATGCCTGGAGGAAATGGATCCAGTGGAGAGAATCTCAAACCAGTTTGGACCTCCTGCCCAGTATGTCCGCTTCATTCCTCCTGTATGTGTCAAACCCGCGGCCCGAGGGCCAACAGTGGCCCGCCGCAGCTCCTCATGCGGCCCCATAGGGGGAGCAGAAGAAGAACCTGTGAGGTTAAATATTATTTCACCAATCAGATCGAAGCCGTTTTTATGACAAGTTATCCAATCAGATTTTGTGTGACATCAGCAGATCCTCTCACCTTTTCATGCTGATGCATAATTATGAGGTTTTTGTAAAACATTCAGTTTAATTGATGCTAAATACAGCGGAGGATTAGGCCCCACTGAAAAACTGAAAATTTGACTTTTTTCTCTGAAATCTGGGAAAAGTCAAAATTTTGAGACTCACCTCAGAATTAAAAATAATTTTGAGAAAATTCTGCCATCTGTTTGAGAATCCTCTTCCCTACAACTCCCGCCTGCAGGAGGCAGAATTTCTTACTTCTACTCTGCTGCCTCCGCCTCCAAGTTATCTGTGGAACAGAAACTCACATTTATCATCTTATACAAGCACAAATATCACAAAATTACTTGTAAATATTTCTAAATGAGCTCAACAAAATCAGTGGTTTTTATCGCAAAGTAGAACAAAAATCCTGCAGTGGCTGATCAACGAGACGAAAGGTTCATTATTTATCAGTTTAAAGGGTTTAGTCAATACATTCTGGAGCCACCGGCCCTTTAAGAACATCCATGATGATTTGGTCCAAAACGAAGATCAGTCTAAAGGCTGCAGCCGTGATGTTGACCCGTCGTCTCACTTCCTGTCCCGTGGTCTCACTTCCTGTCCCGTCGTCTCACTTCCTGTCCCGTCGTCTCACTTCCTGTCTGGCAGTGGCTGCTGGCAGGTCGGACGTCCTGCGCTGCTCTTCCTCAGAGCTGAGCGACGGCCTCTTCCTCTTCATCAGGGAGGCGGAGCTTCGTGAGGAAGACTCCGGCTCTCCCGACGGCCTGTTCTTCCTCTGCCTCAGCATCCAGCAGGTATCGTCCATCCTCACACCAGGGGCCTCAAATCCTGGAGTTTAATTCAGAGTTTTCAAGGTTTGAAAACTGATTTTCTGTATAAAATCCTTGAAAGTGCTTCGTATTCAAACGGCACAGTTTTGTAATAAAGTGAAATCTACTGATCAATTTAAAACAAACTGTTTTGAACATTTAAAAAAAAACAAAATAGTAAATCAATAAAAACAAACTAACCTCAGACTGTCATGGTGGCACTTTTTACTACATAAATCATTGAGAATTTCTAACATTTTAAATGTTGCAAATGCCAAATATATTGTTTCTGTTTCTGCAGCGCTTGTAAAAAAAATGGTAAAACAAACTTGCATTTATTGGCTCTAAATACAATAATTATTAATTCAGTGAAAACTTGTTTGCATAAAACATTTTTATTAACAAAGGTCTGAATTTGACTGGGTTATTCTGTAAAATAAGAATTTTAAATCTGCTTTTACCAAAATGGGTTTTTCTGCATAAATTTGGGTCTAAAAATACCTTCAACATATGAAACTTCCTGTCTCTGCAGATTCTTTTTCCTGTCATCATTTATTGTTGGAAATGTTTCTTGTTTTTTGCAGTATTTGTTTGAAAACGGACGACTGGAGAACATTTTCACTGACCAGAGCTACCAGAAGTTCTCCTCTGAGCTCACCAGAATCCTGAAATGTTCTGGACCTTCCCTGTCCGTCCACCGTAAGTCGTGTTCCTCCATCTTTGTTCCTCCATCTTTGTTCTTGCAGCTGCTCCTCTCCTTCCTCCGCAGGCGGCGCCCCCTCCTGGGTGGAGGAGGAGTTTCTGTGGGAGTGCAAGCAGCTGGGGGCGTCGTCCCCCGTCGTCCTCCTCAACACGCTGCTCTTCTTCTGCTGTAAGAACTTCGGCTTCGCCACGGTGCCGCAGCTCCGCCGGCTGTCCTTCGCTAACTTCACCAGCTGCACCAGAACCGACGGCGAGACGAGCGTCCTGCGGTTCTACCCGCCGGAGTCCAGAGACGATGCAGAGACCGGTACCCATAAATACATTTAATTGGTTTATTGGTTTTAATTGATTTATTAAATGTAGTTGATTAGTTGAATTTTCTGATAAACATTTAGTCAATTTGAATTAAAGGAATTTTATTTGATTAATCAATAAAATGATTGAATTTGATCAATGAATCATTTGTATCAATTAATTTAATATTATAGTTTTATAGAATTTATTGATTTATTGAATTTTATAGATTATTTGAATTTGATAAATTTTATAAAAGAGCAAAAATTGACTAAATTTGGCAGTAGTACAAAAAAATCAAAAATGTAATTTTATATTTCTATAAAATGTTTAAACTTTTTACGTGCATGTTGTTGTTTTTGATGTTCAGATTCTGACGGCGTCCCGGCGAAGAAACGCCGGTTAAACGAGGATTTCCTGGAGATGAAGGAGAACCTGCAGAACCCTCTGCGCTGCCCAGTCCGACTCTACGAGTTCTACGTCTCCAAGTGGTGAGAACCTCCTGACAGTGACCCGCCCGCCGTCCGCTGCACTCCGGTCAGTTCAGGCTGTCGGTAATGAGCGAAACTGGAAAGTTTTCTTAATAATCTCATTTATTGAAATTCCTCTGCAGTTCCAGTTCAGTTTTCTGTTTTCTGCCTTTGCAGCTCGTTTCTCTGCAGCCGATTGTAAAAATGAGACAGAAGAAACTTTAATCCTGTGCTGAAGAAAACCAAACACATGAATAAGTTGCGGGAAAATGTTGAAAATAAATATATTTTGTTATTTATGAGTCTACATCGTCACACGGTTTCTCTCAGCGGAAGATTAAAAAAAAGTTAATTTCTCTGTGTTGCCACCTGCTGTTCAGGAGGAGAACTGCAGTGTCTGCAAATCAAATCCTGCTTTTACTATAATTTATACTGTGAAAATTTTACTGGGACTAAGAAACATCAAACGACATTTAATTTGAGTTTAAATAGATTCTTTCGTCTTTTGTATTTTCAGACATCTGGACTGAAAAAGTAGCAGCTTTATAGATATTCTTTCTGCTCCTTTTTATTCATGATTTCTTTTAGTTTTTATGCAAACTATTTATATTTATTGAGGAGTGGATCTAATAAAAAATATTAAATTAATGAAAAGTGATTTTTGCACATTCTGTTTGTGTGGAGGAAGAAAATGTCCCAAAAACTTTCACTATTTTAGTTCATTTTAGTCATTGAAACATCAGAAATATTCTGTGATGCTTGAATGGGGAGAAGTTTGTGTCCTTCATTTCCTGTTGGGTTTAATCGACCAGCTCTGCTCCGACCTGCAGCTCAGGTTTCCTCTTTAATTTGTTGAATTTAACTGAAAATCTAAAGGCAGGTCAAATGAAAGCCTTCCTGCTGGTTGTTTCCTGTTTTCCAGCCCCGACTCGGTGAGGCGGCGCAGCGACGTTTTCTACCTGCAGCCGGACCGCCGCTGCCTTCCCAGCAGCCCCCTGTGGTTCTCGGTGGCGCCGCTGGACGACGCCACCATGGAGGCCGCCATCGTTCGATCGCTCGCCGTGAGAGAGCTCAGGGAGCGAGACGGAGGAGGAGCCTGAGGGAACCACCGGATCAGAACCAGCAAGGAGGAACCAGAGCCAGGAGTTAAAAGTTTAAACGAGAGAAAACTGTTTGATTCATTTCTTCCTTCAGAAACTCATGTTCATCATTTTTACACAGCAGGGAATAAGTGTTTACTTTTATCAACTGGATGTTTTGGATTAAAAATAATTTTTATTATTTTTACATAATAAAGCTGAAACAACATGAATCAGGCTGAATTACAGTGACAGTCGTTCTAAACTGGATCTATTGTTTGTTTTTGTCTCGTTTGACTCAATTAAATCGTTTCATTAATAAAATCTTTGAACAGTACTGAAGAATTTGCACGTTTGCCTTAATTTTGATAATTTCCTACTAAGAAAAACAGACATTCCCTCCTCCAGTTTGCATAAAGTTGAAGAAAAAAAAAAATTTCTGCCAGATATTAAAACTGAGCAAAATTCTGTCTCTTTTACATCCTAATATTTCCTTACTGTAAAATGTGTTTACTCAGATTTAAAATCTGCAATCTGATTAAAGTTAGTTTGGTTTAAGTTTGAATGTTTTCATAAATGGCCTCACATTTTCCTCAAACTTCCTCTGATGGCTGATAAAATCCACGAGTTCAGCATGATGAGCCGATGGAAGAAGGATTTTTGAGTCTAAAGAATTAAAATATCCAAAGAACAACACATTCTTCCTTATCACTGCTCTTGGAGCAACAACCAATGAGCAGCAAGGAAAATAAATGGCATTCCTTAATTGGTTTATTTGCAGCCAATAGCATGTCAGCTAGCATGTATTTTATGTTTCATAGTTTTGTTTTTTATATATATATATTTTACTTTTCCTACCACTTTTTTTTATTATAACGCCCTTTAAAACAACAACAGCTGTTCTGAACAGAAAAAAAAAATTCAAAATAGGAAAAGGACAAAATAAAAAGACAATTAAAACAAGATATGCTCAATAAAGAAACTCCACAATTATGCTGGTTTCTGCAATTAATTTAGAGTCAAAATCAGGATTTTTATTGATGTTCTTTCTGGTAAACCTGTTTGACCTTCATGATTTTCCCTCAGAGGCCAAAGATAAAGATAAAACCTTGTTGCAAGAAAATGAGCTTCTTTCTGACTGTAGAGACAGAAACTTTAACATGTGAAGTGGCATGAGAACATGTCAGCAGTTTGCAGAGTTTGTTTAGCATCGGGCGTCTTTAATCAGAGATGGCCGGAGCCGGACGGGACGGCAGATACTACTGCCGACACGGCCGGAACCGTACGTGTTCTGCTTGCAGACTGTTTTTTTGTGCAGTGGAGCGGCTGATTATAAATGACGTGGAGCCCTCGTTAAAATCCCCTCCAGATTCATGAGTCTGTCTGTCTGTCTTCATATCTGTAAAATCCCCAGAGCGACTTTTATTCTCGCTGCTCGCTCTCATTTCAGCCTGGAGAACCAAAATAAATACTAGAGGTTCAGAACAGGACAAAACTCCTCCACGGTTCTGAGTAATGACAATGTAATCATGAACTCCTGATGTGGATCACCTTGTGTGTAATAAATAAAAATAGAATAGAAAACCACTTTTATTCCGCAGGGGAAATGCCAGCACAACAGCAGGAAAGTGACAAACAGTCAAAGCAAATAGACTCACATGAAGAGAAGAATAAAAACAGTATTAAGAATAGCAAATTGTAAAGTGAGAGTAAAATTACAGCATAAAATACCCTGCAGTTACAGTGAGTTGAAGGACTGAGCAACAGATTAGGATAATAATGAAAGTCCAGCATGTGAATATATATTTGTGGATTAAAACAACATGAGGCCAAAGCGGTTAAAGTTCAACTCATTAAAACTGGAATAGAGAGACAGAATTAACTCACAGTTTGATCTGCTGATATTCACATAATCTTGGGATCTGGAGATGTTTGAGTTTGGTTTTGGATGTTTGTCATTTTTGGTTTTCCTATTCAGTTTGGCCTGTTTTCCACTTCTGTTTCTTCTTTAGTGATTCCAGTTCTGTTTCGTGTTTCTAGTTATTTTCTGTTGCTCTAGTTTATCATGTTTCTTCAGTCCCAGTTATTCTCTAATTATCTCTCTCTCTCTCCCCTCCTCCTCCTACTTCCCTCTCCCCTCTGCAGCTCATCAGCTCGGGTCTTTGTGTCGCTCTCAACCTCCCCAGGATTTAAGCCTCTCATTTTCTTCCACAAGTCTCTGGATTTTCAATTCTGTTCACTTCAGTCCACTGTGCTTCCCTGTATTTTCCTCATGCCTCCTGGCTGGATGTTTTTTATTTTAAATTTTGTTGGTTCGTGTATTTTTCTAAGTGTTTAACATTTTTTTCATGCTTTCCTGTTTGAACATGTCTGGAAGAGAAGCTGAAATGTTTGTGTCATTACGTCTATAGAAGCAGAATCTCTTTTGTTTTGTAATTATGATCAAAAAAGAAAAACTTTAAGTTTTCCATCCATCATATAATCTAGATACAGTGAGTTGAAGGACTGAGCAAGTCATCAAGACTAAACTAAGAGACAAAGAATAGAAACAGGAGAAATAAAAACTGTGACTTGGATTCTCAAAATAAACCAAAATGTTTTCATTTGTTTCAAACCTTTCATCCAGAGCAGATCCGTCCACCCAGAACCATTTTCCTTCTTCCACCGAGTCCGTCAGTCCCATCCAGAACTTGTCCTCATCTTTCTTCATCAAGCCTCTCAGTCTGCTCTCCAGGAACATCTGAACAGGAAAAGTTGATGAAAACAACTCTGAGATTTTTCTGAATCATGATGAGATGAAATGAGAGAGAATCTGAACCTGCAGCAGAGTTTCATACCTGCTCCTCTCTGCTGTCGATCTTCACCAGGTCTGATCCCAGATCAATGCAGGAATCTCGGCTCTCAGTCCAGGAGGATCTCATGGTGTTAAAATAATAACAGTTTCCTCCATGTGGCTCCCAGCCTTCTTCACACTTCAGACATGTCAGACCTTTAAAGACAAAGACTTCAGTGAAGCAGGAGGAATAAATCTCTGTAGATGTTTGTGTGATTTGGAGACAGCAGGAGGCGTCTTCTGTCCTGCAGCTACAATCTAACTTCCTGTTTCTGTCAGTCCATCAACGTCTCTTTAACATCATTAGAGGACAGAAATGAGACAAAGATCAGATCATGGACTTACTTTTTACTGCAGGAGGTGGAGGACAGCATGGACAGGATGGACATGATGGACATGATGGACATGATGGACATGATGGACATGCGGTTGTAAACGTTTTACTCCCAGGTTTTATATCTTTAAAAGATAAAAGTTGAGATTTTTGAGTGAATTCTGTTTGTTGTTGGAGAACAGCTGAAGAAAATAAAAGTGAAACATTAAAAAGCACTTATAGAAAGAAATATATTTTGAGGAAACCTTTAAACTCTGACAGATTTCTCCTCAGAGCTTCATTCTCGTCTTTCAGGGTTTGGAGACTCTGATTGTTTAGTAGAAAAGCTGATTGGAGATAAAACAGCAGACGGTGAAGATAAATAAATTTAATCATATTTATATGAAACTCACTTTTTAATTTTTCTGCTGACATCTGATAAAGTAAAATCCAGTTAAAGTTAATAACCAACATGAACTCACAGTCTGTAGATGACGATGAGAGCAGCAGCCAGCAGACCGACCAGAACCAGCAGAACTGCTCCACCTGCTGGCAGCTTGCAGGTCCTGCTTGGGTTTTCACCTGAGGAGCATTTAGATCAGAACCGGATCAAAACCGGATCAGAACCGGATCAGAACCTGGAGACAGACTCACAGAAACTAACATCTGATCCCATTAAAATCACAGAGCTTCAGTATTTTCCATTAAAGTTTATTTTACAGGTCTTTCCTCACAACAAAGAGACTTTTTCACTGTCTGTGAATTTTGACTTCTCCTAAACAGCTACTGTGATGGTTTGTTCAACAAATTAATAAATATATGGCAGTGAAATGGAAGTAGAGAACACGCCTACGCCCATCACTAGCGGCAGTGTAATGAGAGGAAGTGAGGTCATCTGTTTCTACGAATGGCTTTCTGATAAAAATTAGCAATGAGGGGAAAAACAGCCGGAAAACCACAAGAACTATTTCAGTCTGAGTTAAGGCGTTAACGTTGGCAGGACTAATTTAATGCATACAAGCAGACTGGTGATCAAAGCCAATAACCAACCAAACCAACCAACCAACCAACCAACCAAACCAACCAACCAACCAACCAACCAACCAACCAACCAACCAACCAACCAACCAACCAACCAACCAACCAACCAACCAACCAACCAACCAACCAACCAACCAACCAACCAACCAACCAACCAACCAACCAACCAACCAAACCAACCAACCAACCAACCAACCAACCAACCAACCAACCAACCAACCAACCAACCAACCAACCAACCAACCAACCAACCAACCAACCAACCAACCAACCAATCAAACCAACCAACCAACCAATCCTATCCAGAACTTGGATTGGATCAGACTGTGCTGGGGCTCAATGTCCATCAGCAGTTAAAGATAAACACAGAGACTCAGGAGATCCAGGACAAGCACTAAACACACAGCTGAGGACAAAACTGAGAACAATGTTTCAACATTTAGTATATTTTAATAAACTCATGTAATTGTGTGCAGATACAATAATTTAAACTAGGCAATTTTTATTAAAACTATTAAGGATATTTTCATAAAATATAATCATGTTTAGATCAGATCCTGCAGTAAACATGTCTGGTTGAGGTATTTTCTTCCACTTCATATGTATAATAATAATAATAATAATAATAATAATAATAATAATAATAATAATAATAATAATAATAATAATAATAATAATAATAATAATAATAATAATAATGGTTTGTGTTCAGTCTGTTGCTGTTTGTCTGATGAAGACGACTCACCTCTGACTTCATCTCCTTCCTGCTGATTTGCCTCCAGACTCTTCATCTTCAGCTCTTCATCGCTGTGAGGACGTCTCATCATGGAGACGCTTCACTCTGAGGACAAACACAGAGACGGGTCAGAACTTCAGAGGAAATAAAGTCATTTTATCTCTAATCTTTCTTCTATTCATCTACACGTTGCCAAAATTAATAAATCTAAAATGTGAAAAACAAGTCATTACTGAGGATCTATTTTTATACAGGGAGGTTTTGAAGTAAGTCATGAATTATTTACCAAATCCATAAATTTATGTTTAACCAAGAATTGTATTTTAATAAATCAAAACGAGACAAAATTAATTCAAACAGAAGATATTAAATTACAGACAATGTCTGGAGACCAGCTGCTTCTTATTGAATTGATTGTACTAAAACAGAAATAAAAATATATTTTTAATAAAATAAAGGAAGAAGAAGTTTGAAAAAAAATCTAATATTTTTATTGAGTATATTTTGGAGAGAAAATCCCCTGAACTCACCATCAGCGCCTCGTTTCTCCTCTGGACGTTTCAGACAGAAGATTTGTCCGCCAGCTTCCTGTTTCACGGCTTTATGTTGAAGGAACTTCCTGTTGAGCTAAAATCTTAACTGAAGAGGAGGAGCTGCTTCTTCCTCTTTATTTAATGCTGGTAAAACATTTAAACACAGTTAAATTAATTTAAACACATTAATCATTTTGCATCCATATAAAGTCAGTCAGAATAAAATGTTTTTGTTTCTGAATCATTTTTCTTTATTGAACTTCTAAAACTAAGCAGATCTTTATCTGTAACAGTTCCTCTTATTGATTCTCTAAAACTGAACTGATCATTAGTCCCATTTTACCACCATACAAACAGTTGAACAACAACAACCAAACAAGTCGGCGAGCTGAAAATCCAGAATTTTTTTTACATGGGGGGATGAAATAGAAGAAAAATCTTTCTTGATTGACTATTGTCATGATCATAACAGAGATATATGTTAAGTCTACCTATAATCTGTGTACCTGTGTGTTTACATGTATCTTACTACTATATTAATTGGAAATATTTCTTCAAAGGGTTCCATCTTTTCTTAAATAAACCAGTGGACAAGTTCAATTTTGCTGTTATTTTCTCCATCGTATAAACATTCACTAGTTTCTCTTTCCATTGATTTACAGTAGGGGGTAAAGGTTTATACCAACATATTGTTATCATTTTTTTGGCTACGAGAACGAGGATACCAAATAAGTATTGTTCTTCTTTGCTTAAATTATTTGGGGGAACTCCCAGAACAAAGATCCGGGGGTTCCACTCAATATAAGTGTGCAAGATATTTGAAATTTCCTCTCTAATTCCCTCCCAAAATTTCGTAATTTTTGGGCAATCCCAAAAGACATGAGTGTGATCCCCGATTAGTCCGCAGTGTCTCCAGCACAGATTTGATTTAGTTTGATCATATTTGGAAACAATATATGGAGTTTTGAAATATCTAACGATTATTTTCCAATAAAATTCTTTCCAAGATGGACTGTTAGTCAGTTTATGTCCAGTTACGCACACTTGCTCCCACTCTTCATCTTCAATCACAACATTCATTTCTAGTTCCCATCTTTCCTTTATCCCAGGAGATCCCTTCAACAGACATGATTGTAAGCATTTGTATAAATTTGACACAGTATTATTAGATTTTCTTTCCTTGGTAATCTTTATGAAGAATAATTCTAAATCAGTAGGTCTTGTCTGAAGAAGGGACCATTCGGTGTGGGACATCAGGTAACTTCTCAACTGTAGATATCTATAAAAATCAGATTTGCTCAACCTGTACTTCTCCTTAATCTGGTTAAAAGATTTCAAAATCTCCCCTTCAAACAAGTCATCAATAACAATTAAATTCTTGCTTTTCCAGGTTTGAAATCCCGGATCTTGTTGCCCTGGTTTAAAGTCTATTATATCCAAAATTTTTGTAGCTCTAGATATAGATTGAGGAGCTTTCATATTTTTTCTAATCATGTTTATAGTCCTTTGAGTGCTTTTCATCCATATATTTGTAATTTTGTACTTATTCCAGACTTCAGTCGAGCAGAATACAAGGGCCTGTAAGGAAAGTTTAGGGCTTGCGCTTTGTTCCAATGTCAGCCATGTTGTTTCTTTATTCTGTATTAGCCAACTTACACTTGCACGTAGTTGTGCAGCCCAGTAATATAATTTTAAGTTTGGTACATTAAGACCTCCATAAGGTTTACCACTGGTCAACTGAGTAAGTTTTATTCTGGCCTTTCTTTTCTGCCAGATAAAAGTTGAAATAATTTTTTGCATTTTATTTAGTTCTGTTGTTGGAACCCAAATAGGGAGGGCCATAAACAAATACAACAATCTAGGGAGAATATTCATTTTGATTGATTCAATCCTTCCAAAAAAGGAAAGCGGTAAAATATCCCATCTATCTAAGTCTTTTTTAATTTGGTCCAATAGCTTCCCAAAATTTGCTTTATATAATTTGGAAACATCCGTGGTAATATTGATTCCCAAATATCGAAATCCATTAGGTGACCAATTGAAATTCACTGAATTGGATAGTTCTGGGGCCAGGAGTTTTAGCATCATGGCCTCTGACTTTGATTCATTAACTTTATATCCTGAGACCACACCAAAGTCCTTCAAACATTTTAAAATATTTGGTATAGAAGTTGTTGGGTCTCTTATATATAGAATAACATCATCAGCATACAGTGATAGTTTGTGAGTCCCGGTATGCCTAAAATTGATGTGTCTGTTCTTATTAGTTCTGCTAAGGGTTCTATACTGATAGCAAACAGGATCGGAGAAAGGCAGCAACCCTGACGGGTTCCTCTTTTTAAAGGGAAACTTTCTGACAAATAACCATTAGTGCGTACTCTAGAGGTTGGATTGGAGTACAGCACCTCAAACCAACTGATAAAGTTTTCATTAAAGCCCATCTTCAATAGTACCTGCTTCAGGAACAACCAATCCACCCGATCGAATGCTTTCTCAGCATCTAGGCCGAGAAGCATGGATGTGTGGGGCTTTGTTGACCAATTGAGATTATATTTAGGGTACGTCTGATATTTAATCCGAGTCTATTGGGTATGAAGCCTGTCTGATCAGGATTGATAAGTTTATTAATAATCTTTTGTAGTCTTTTGGCCAAAATGGCACTTAAAATCTTAACGTCATTACACAGCAGACTTATTGGTCTATAAGAGCCGCATTGTGTGGGGTCTTTACTTTCTTTGTGTATAACCGAGATAATTGCTTCTGCCCATGTTTTAGGTGGGTCTTTGGAGCCCAAAGCATGATTAAACACTCTGCATAAGAGTGGGATAAGCTCAGCCTGAAAGCATTTATAGAATTCTCCTGGAAAGCCGTCTGCTCCTGGTGATTTATTATTTTTAAGCTTTCCTATAACAGATTTTATTTCTCCTTCGGTAATTGTCCCCACTAATGATTTAGCCTCTTTTTCGTCAAGTTTATTAAGATTAATTTGTTGCAAAAATTGCCTAATTTTATTTAATTTGTTAGGATTTGTCTCTGAATTATATAGTTGACTATAGTATTTTGAAAATGCATTTGCGATTTCTTTGGGATGCGAAACTAGTTTTTTGGACACTGGGCACATAATTTTTTGAACGGTTCGACTCGCCTGCAATTTTCTTAGTTGAAACGCTAATAGTCTACTTGCTTTATTTCCCTGCTCATAGTATTTTTGATTTGCAAAACGTAAAGCACCCTCTGCTTTATAAGTTAGTAATTCATTCAAGTCTTGTCTACATTTACTAAGTTCTTGTAATACATTGTCATCGTTCGTTCTTTTATGTTTAGTCTCAAGTTTCTTAATCTGTTCTTGTAAATTTTCTTGTTTTTTCTCCCGTTCCTTTTTAACTTTTGAAGAAAATGAAATAATTTTACCCCTCAAATATGCTTTGGCTGTATCCCATAGAGTAGATGGTGAAATTTCGTCCTTATCATTAATATCTAAAAAGAGATTTAATTCGTCTTTTATATATTGTATTGTCTCTGGATTATTTAAAAGCGATACGTTCAATCTCCATAATTTAAATGATTTCTCCAGGTCGATATTTAAAGACATTATCACAGGACCATGGTCTGAAATAGTTTGAGGTTCGATATGACAGTCCACCACTCTGTGGGTTGCTTGTTTGGGAACGCAAAAGAAGTCTATTCTGGAGTGGCTTCTATGAACCTTTGAGAAGTGAGTATAGTCTCTGATCTTTGGGTGTTTTGCACGCCAAATATCAATCAGCCCCAACTCCTCCAATAGACCCTTCAATGCTTTTGTTTTTGATAGTTGATATTTTTGTTCTGTTGGAAATTTATCCATGTGATGATTTAAGACACAGTTGAAGTCTCCCCCTAAAATAATTGTTCCTTTTGAATAACCCGCTAAAATTTGGGCTAGCTCTTTAAAAAAACCTGGATTATCTTCATTTGGGGCATAAATATTCATAATTGTAAGAGTGGTTCCTCCAACTGAACCAACCACCATTATCCAGCGGCCTTCTTTATCTTTGAGTACATTTTCTGCTACAAAGCATAAAAATTTATGAAACAGTATTGCTACTCCTCTTTTTTTGTAGTTTTCATAGGATGCACTAAATATCTGTCCCACCCAGTCTCTCTTTAATTTAGCATGTTCCATCTCATTTAAATGAGTTTCTTGTAGAAGCCCAATGGTACAATTCAACCTTTTTAATTGCGTTTGAATTTTTTTTCGTTTTATAACGTGATTTACTCCATTAATATTGTAAGTAACAAGTTTCAAAGTCGTCATATTTATATGAAAACAAAAAGAAAGTTACATCCCTCCAGTAATATGTTGATCTCTATGCAAATATCTTTAATAGTCAAAATCAGCTCGCCGAAAAACAATGAACAGAATGAACAAGTAGTCAGATCTTCATCTTCACAGAACTTCCAAGTATTCCATGTGTTGCCCTTTTGGAAAACATAGGCAGCACACTCCTGATGTAAAATGGACAGGGATATTGGTCTCCCTGGGAGAATTACACCATGTGTGTAAGCAGTAGACCACATAGTCTCCTATTCTACTGCACTAAATGCCCAAAAAAAGAAAGAAAAAATGGAAAAAAGTAAAACACTCACTGCAAACACACCAACCGATAGTCCATAAGTATTAATATAATATTATACCTGTATGTCCTTATTTATATTTTTAACAAGATCCACCTTTGAATAAAATGTCGGCGCAGGGTAGAATCAGTTATAACATTACCGTCTCAACCCTGCTTGTGCTGATCCACCGAGTTTATTATGGCCCTGATGTCCATGTTATCCAGACCTGGGTCAGCCTTTCCACGTCTCCCCTGGGCCTGCCAGTTGTTGTGTAGCAACTCTCTCTCCAGGACGTCCCGCTCATCCACCTCCACCGGGATCCCGAGTTCCTTCAGAGTTGATTGGGCCTCCAATAGAGAGGAGAAGGTCTTGACACCCTTCTCCAAAAACAGCCTAAGATGAGCTGGGTATGGAGACTGTGCCTTTATATTCCGTTCCTTCAGCTTTTTAATGACCTCACGCACTTGTTTTCTTTTTCTCTGCACTTCGGTGGAGTAATCTTGGTCAAAGAAAATTTTGTTTCCCCGAAACTCTATGTTCCGCTGTTTCCACGCACACTGTAGTACCAACTGCTTAACATTGAAATCCAAAAAGCGAACTATTATGGATCTCGGAGAAGATGTCGACTTCGGCTTCGGAACTGTGGCTCTATGGGCTCTCTCAATGCAAATATCCATGCCATCAGGTAGCTTCAGCGCAGATTTTAAAAAGTCTTTAATAAACGGGATCATCTCTTTTCCTTCTGAATCTTCCTTTATCCCATACACTCTTATATTGTTCCTGCGCATCCTATTCTCTATATCATCCAGTTTTGCGGTTATTTTGGCGTCTTTTTTAAGTAAGTAAGCTAGCACCCTTTCCTGCTGTAGGCCACGGTCTTCTGCGTTACTCACTCTCTCTTCCGCGGAGTTCAGTCTCTCTTCTAGTGTAAATACATAAAACTGCTTCTTTAAAATATAATAATGAAATTAGAATTTTTTTTGACAAATTCAAATGTATGTCATAGATATAGTTATTACATTTGCAGTGATGAACCCTGATGACTTCTCTTTGAGTCTTTTTAATGCAAATACAGTAGATAAGTTACTTACCATTTAATTGAAATACATTTATTAAACCAGGGGAGCTGGATAACATTTCACCATGTCAACTGGCAATGAGATGTAGAACCATGAAAAACCTGCTGGCAGCTCCATCAGTGCAGCAGATGTTTCCTGATCTGAATAGGATCTCACTTTGCAAACTGACAATCTGAAGTGAAGCAGAAAACCGATGAGGTCATCGGACGCCTTCAATCAGAAACTGACAAACATCTCAGTTCCTCCCTGCAGCTCCTTCCTGTTCATCCTTCATAGTTTCTTCATTCTAAATATCCACTCATATAAACCAGACAGACTCATTTCATGCAGTTTGAAAAGTTTATTCATGATCCTGACGGCTACATGAACAGCTGCTGCTTTGAGCTGATAACCTGAAAGCTGGAGCTCTGATGGAGGATCTGATCTTTATTTTCTACATGGAAACATGATGAGTCATGATGCAGAAACCATCATCCATACGACATCATGCAAAGCTTCATATGCAACATAAACTAATGAAACAACAGGAACTACTTTATGTTGGGAGTTTTAGTTCCAGATGTCCAGGAGGTGAACTGTGAACATGAACTGATTCAGTTTTAGCTGCTGGTAAGGAGGATCTGAACCAGTCAAACCAGTAGAGAGGTTCTGGTTTTCCACATGTTCTGCTCTCTATGATGGATCATCAGAAGCTGCAGAGCCTCAGAAATGTTCTGACCCGAGTCACATGTGGGATCCAGAACCGTTAGAACCAGAAGCAGAAATAAATCCTCTGTTAAACTGATGGAAAAGTTCTGCTGCAGGTTCTTCCAGGTTCCTGTTTGTAACTCAGTTTCTGAGTTTTTCTCTTGGTGGTTTGTTGCTGCAGAGCAGAAAACAACTAAAGCTGATAGAAATAATGATTAAAAAGATTAATTTCATCTTTCAATGAAGCTGGAAGAAAAGTTTAGATGTTTAGAGAACCAGAATGTCTGCAGGTTCTTGGTTCTGTTCTCAGATTGTTTTATAGACTGAGCTGAACTTCAGACACAGGGATAACCTGGAGCTGCTGGTTTCTCACAGATACATTTATGAAAAACATTGCAGGATTGATCAAACCAACATTTCAGATCATGAGTTCCTCCTTTCTCTCCCATCCTCACACAATCTTCTCCAGCTGAATTTTCACCTTTCCAGTCATCAGGCTCCTTCCCAATCCAAAAGCTCAAACTAAGAGACAAAGAATAGAAACAGGAGAAATAAAAACTGTGACTTGGATTCTCAAAATAAACCAAAATGTTTTCATTTGTTTCAAACCTTTTATCCAGAGCAGATCCGTCCACCCAGAACCATTTTCCTTCTTCCACCGAGTCCGTCAGTCCGATCCAGAACTTGTCCTCATGTTCCTTCATCAAGCCTCTCAGTCTGCTCTCCAGGAACGTCTGAACAGGAAAAGTTGATGAAAATTTCTTTTTGAAACTTTTCTGTGCTGAGATGAAATGAGAGAGAATCTGAACCTGCAGCAGAGTTTCATACCTGCTCCTCTCTGCTGTCGATCTTCACCAGGTCTGATCCACGATCAACGCAGGAACTTCTGCTGTCATTCCAGGAGGATTTAGTGGTGGAGAAATTATAACAGTTTCCTCCATGTGGCTCCCAGCCTGGTTCACACTTCAGACATGTCAGATCTTTAAAGACAAAGACTTCAGTGAACCAGGAGGAATAAATCTCTGTAGATGTTTGTGTGATTTGGAGACAGCAGGAGGCGTCTTCTGTCCTGCAGCTACAATCTAACTTCCTGTTTCTGTCAGTCCATCAACGTCTCTTTAACATCATTAGAGGACAGAAATGAGACAAAGATCAGATCATAAACTTACCTTCTACTGCAGGATGTGGAGGACAGGATGGAGGTGGAGGACAGGAAGGACATGATGAACATGTTGGTGCAGAAGTTGTACTCCCAAGTTTTATATCTATGTTTAAAAGATAATAAAAGTTGTTATTTCCCAGTGAATTTGTTTGTTTTGCAGATCAGCTGATGAGAACAAAATGAAACATTAAGAAACAATCCCCCACATATGATACCATAGATTTATATCATGTGTTAGAAATACATTTATCAAATGTAAATGTAACTAATCTGAAACCCAATCTGAACTTTGAGGAAACATTCAAACAACCTGAAAGATTTTTCATCAGAGTTTCTTTGTCTTCTTTCAGGGTTTGTGGAGTCTGACTGGTCTGAATGACTGATCAAAGAAAAAAATATGAGTTAAACATATTTATGAAAAATTTACATATTTCTTCTCAACATGAAGATCATGAAAGTCAGAAAATCCAAAAAAGATTGAACAGGTCTGGGTTGTTGGACGGTTTGGAGGAGAAATTATCTTTATGAAGAAAGGTGGCAGCAAATCTACAACAAAGTAGCTGAAAAAGTTGGTCTAGTCAAAGTACAGACCTCAAACTGACCTACAGTCTGTACTGGGATCAGAAATCTCTGCAGAAACAAATTTCTGCAAACCTCAATGAACTGAAGAAGAAGAAAAAGGACCAAGCATCATGCAAATGACCTCAGAGGCACCAGAGGTCAACAGGGGGTCAGAGTTCATCTGCCAGAAAAACCTGCTGGTTGAAGTAAAACATTAAACTCACAGGTGACTCCGAGAGCGATGAGAGCCGCTGCCAACAGAACAACGAGAGCCAGCAGAACCAGACACTCTGGGGTGACCTTTGACCTCCTGCTGGACCCAGACTGTTGGATGTTTGCTGAGCAGTTTGAACAGATTGGGATGCAGAAGGACATGTTGGTGAAATGAAAACATGTTTTTAATTAAAACCAGATGGAAACGTTCAGACAGAAGTTAAACTGAGAATCTGTTGTGACTTTAAAACTGATAATCTCAGATGTTTTCCACCAATCTGACCGAGCTCAAGCTGATTGGTCAAAACAAAACAAAACAAAACAAAACAAAACAACAACATGGCGTGGACGAAGCTAAACGTCCTGAACTCGTTGTAACCTGACAAAATGTCCAGAGTTATGAAGACATTTGTCTGTCTGTCTGCAGAGCGCCATGTTTCTAAGGTCTGTTGCCAGTAAACAGCAGAAGAAGAAAACTCATCATTCTGAAATAAACATGTGAGGTTTCACAAACCAGTTGTCAGAAATTGCATCAATTCTGCTGAGAAACTTCCTCATTTCTGCAGAAACAAACTGCTCCTTATTTCTTCATTCCCAGAGAAACTGGAGTCTGATCTTAACTCTGACAGACTGAGATGAGATCATAAAAGCATCAAACATGAGTAACTAGAATTATGATTAAACTCACAATCATAATCTTCTGATCATTAATTCAATCCATTTTCTCATGGCAATCAAAAAACAAGTAACGAAAAACACCAAAATCTAAAAATGTCTGGTTTTTCTCAAGTCAAAAATATGAATTGGAAACAAGTTGTTTGTGTTGTTATACTATTTACTCATTATTTGGTTTTTGATTGTCAATGGAGAAAACAAAGAGCCAATGATAGAATGATTTTCTGAGTTTTTATTTAAACACAGATTTCAAGCAGGAGAGACACAATGAGCGCTCTTTTCCCAAAACTGTAAAATAAACCCATCTTCAGAGCCTCTTAATCCTCTTTTTAACCATTTAAAGAAGTTTTTCTTCCCACCTGATTGCTGTTTGTTAGAGATCTTCACCTCAGAGTAGGTGACGTCCTCTGCTGCAACATCACCTGCACAGAAACACAAAGCTGTGATGGAGATTTGTTAAGATGGATGGATGGATGGATGGATGGATGGATGGATGGATGGATGGATGGTTGGATGGATGGGTGGATGGATGGATGGATGGATGGATGGTTGGATGGATGGATGGATGGATGGATGGATGGTTGGATGGATGGATGGATGGATGGATGGATGGATGGATGGTTGGTTGGATGGATGGATGGTTGGATGGATGGATGGATGGTTGGATGGTTGGATGGATGGATGGATGGATGGTTGGATGGTTGGATGGATGGATGGATGGTTGGATGGATGGATGGTTGGATGGTTGGATGGATGGATGCTCACCTCTGGACTTCGGCGTTGTGAACTTCACGTCAGCGTACGTCACGTCGACTTCAGGCATGTTGTTGTTGTTGTTGTTGTTGTTGTTGTTGTTGTTGTTGTTGTTGTGATTCTGAAGGAGATTTGAAGGTCAGAAGTTCCTTCCAGTTTTTTTCCGGTTTCTCAGCTGAGAGGAGAAACAGGACGTCCCAAAATAAACCAGAAGTAGAAATAAAAAATCCTGAAGTTTGAAGGAAGTTGTTCGTTCTCCATTACATTTCAGTGAAAACAGAAGATCCACTCACATATTTCTGTTTTCTGTTTTGGCTTTAGTTACATTGAAATGTAATATAAATTGTAATACTAGATCAAAACAACCTGAGTAAAGACAAAAAGTAGCTTTGAAATTGGACAACAAATTAACAATTTTATTAATTTATGGTAAAACAATCCATGCAAACCAACCTGAGTCTCTGAACTGGAAACACTTGTGGTTATTTTTCCCCTCAACAAATAAAATCATGATTTTAAAACCTCATTTTTTCTTTATCTGATATTAAAATTATTTTGATCTGAAACATTTTATTGAGATAAAAAGTCAAAATGAAGAATTTTGACAGTGTAAATCTCTGATGTCACAACAGTTTAACCCGTTAATGCAGGAGGATTATTATTGTTAATTATCAGGAAAACAACGATTCAACTTTAAATGTGCTGGTGGTAAAATAGTAGGTCATTTATTTCCTTCCTGTTGACTTTAGTATGATTAATATTCTGTTTCTGTCTCTGGGAGGATCAGGGAATTTCCTCTGAAAAGGAAATTCTTAAAACTTTAAGAATAGTTCACATTAAACCAATTCTTCAGTTTCTGGAGTTCTGAAAGTTTCTTTTGTAAATTTAGATTAAATCTGAGCTGATTTCATATAAAGAGACAGTTTGGTGAAATAAACCTCTCAGCGTATCTTTGAACATTTGTTGGTCAGAAATGTTGAAGCACTCACCGTAAACGAGTCCGCTCTCCTCTGCAGGCGCAACAGAATGATATTAATCAGAATATCTTCACACTTCCAGTTTACTGAAACTTCCTGCTTCTGTATTTTTACGTGACTAAAGTTTATGAATATTTTATAACCTCCGTCATTTAACTTGTTTGCTGATGAGGACCTGCTGTCTGTTTTCTTTTTGACATTTCTGACTTGAATGTTTTAAACGTCTTCAGGATTAAATATTTGGGTTTTAAGTCTGAGATCTTTATCAACACTTGATGTCTCAAGTGACACACGAAACAGGACATCCCAAAATAAACCAAAAGCAGAAGTAAAAACAGAAGTCGTTTATTTTCTCTATTACAGTTGAATGAAAAACAGTTCATCCCCTTAAAAATGTAGTCACTCTTAATTGTGACTTACATGTTTAAAAAATCACAATCAGATCAAATTTGTAATTGATTATATTTTAAATTCAACTCCGAACAGGTGGGTTTTTAGTCAAGATTTAAAGGAAGTCAGTGTTTCAGCTGTTTTACAGTTTTCTGGGAGTTTGTTAAAGATTTGTGGTGCATAGAAGCTGAATGCTGCTTCTCCTCATTTGGTTCTTGTTGGAAAAGTTATTATCCAAGATCATTTAAATTATTATTTTATATGTTTTCATATCATTATTCATTTGTGTTTTTCTCTTTGGTCCCTTTTCTTTTATGGTACATTATTAACTGTTCTTTGGATGTTTGCTTGAAGATTACAAATGGTTACTCACTCTTCTGGTTTTATCAAACTGCCTGTCATAGATGAGTCAGCGTTGGGCTTTGTAAGAGCGTCCTGGAACATCCTGTGGCAGAGTTCTCTGACGAAACTATCTGTGTGACTATGTGAACAAACCCAACCCTGTTTTCCTTGATGCGATAATAAAAAGCAGCTGAGAGGTGAGAGCCGGTGGTGTTGATCCCAGACAGTTTGACTGCAGTTCTCCATGTCTGGCTTTTCTCCCCTCTTCTGCAGAAGAGTAACTTATGTCTCTGGTTGATTCCTTGCAGGTTGGGAACCAAAATAGACCCAACAGTTCTGGTTCTGAGGATGCAGATAAAACCAGAACCAGAACCTGAGAGTTCTGGAAGGTTGATACAACAGCAGCAGATCTTTAATGTATTGTGGTGCTAAACCATTCAGTGGTTTATAAACTAACAACAGTATTTTAAAGTCTATTCTTTGAGCTACAGGGAGCCAGTGGAGAGACTTTAAAACTGGTGTTATGTGCTCTATCTTCCTGGTTTTAGTCAGAACTCCAGCAGCAGCATTCTGGATCAGCTGCAGCTCTTTGATTGATTTGTTGGACAGACCTGTGAAGACGCTGCTGCAATAATCAATACGACTGAAGATAAACGCATGGATGAGTTTCTCTAGATCTGGCTGAGACATTAGTCCTTTAATCCTGGAAATGTTCTTCAGGTGATAGAAGGCCGACTTTGTAACTGTCTTTATGTGGCTCTGAATGTTCATGTCAGAGTCCATCACTACTCCCAGGTTTCAGGTCTGATCTCTATGATTTAGTTGTAATAACTGAAGCTGTGCACTGACTCTAGATCTATAACTCTAGATCTATAACTCTAGATCTATAACTCTAGATCTATAACTCTAGATCTATAACTCTAGATCTATAACTCTAGATCGTTCCTCTTTCGTTCCAAAAACAATAACTTCAGTTTTGTTTCTGTTTAGCTGGAAAAAGTTTTGGCACATCCACTCATTTATCTGTTCTAAGCATCTGTTCAGTGATTGGATAGGGTCAAAGGTCACCTGGTGACATCATAATGTAGAGCTCTGTATCATCTGCGTAGTTATGGTAGCTAATATTATTTCTTGGTATAACCAGTGCTAGTGGGAGAATGTAGATATTGAATAAGAGGGAACCTTAGGGTACCCCACATGTGACCTCTGACCTCTTTGATGAGAAGTTTCCAATTGAAACAGAGAAATCCCAGTTCTTAATGTAATATTCAATCCAGTTGAGTACTGGACTGCAGAGTCCGACCCAACTCTCCAGTCGATTCAGTAAAATGTCATGATCTGTTGCCAAACGGACCAAACTGGCAGTTTCACCAATCATTAAACCAAAAGAACTGTCACATCCCTGCAACTCCTTCCAGTCTGGTAGGAGATATTCAAGCCTACAGTCTCACTCTCCCTCTGGACTGAACTGAACTCAATTGGATCCTTGTCCACCATCCCTGCCACTCCATCAAGGAGTTAAACTGTTAAATGTTGCCTTGGATAAAGGAAACATGGATAACATGGACTAATTGAAGTACATGTCTGTATATATTATTTTAAATATTATTTAATACACGTCACTAATTTTGCACTATTTGGTTGTCTGTGTGTTTTTACAAATTACCACTCCCTCCAGCAGTCGAACCAGGAATTTTCTGATCTAACCTGATTATTTAACTAACTCAATTATCCTAATATCAACTTATTTAATATATGTTACACATGCACACACACACACACACGCCCACACACACACACACACACACACACACACACACACACACACACACACGCACACATGCACACACATATGTTTGCGCAGCTATCTTTGTGGGGTCTTTCCAATAACTTCCATTCATTTCTACAGCCTAAACCTTACCCTAACCCTAACCTTAACCAAAACTCAATTCACACCTTAGTCCTAAATCTGACCCCTGACCCACAAACAGCGTTTCTCTTTGTGGGGACCAGGCTTCGGTCCCACAAGGAGCAGATGGTCCCCACAACGTTGTATGTTTCAGGAAAATTGTCCCCACAAGGTATTAGAAACAAACGTACACACACACACACACACACACATTCATTCACAGGAATTCATTGTTCTCCAACATGATAAACACTGATGTAAAAAAGAGAAAAAAGTTCTAGATAAAATTCAGTCAAAGTGACCTTTAAGAATTAAATTCAGTGAAAAAATGCTGGCCTCATTTTAATCTTCTTTATTACATCAGCTGATATTTCTGACATGTTAAAATCTTCTACTGACCTCGAAGTCTCGGTTTCAATTACCTCAGTGTTTTTTTTGTTTGTTTTGTTTTTATTACAAATTTATGAAAAGAAAAAACAAAATTCAAAATTTCATATTTCTAATAATTAAGTTAAATTTTTAATTTTTTATTTTTACTTGGTTAAGAATAAACAAGGATCATAATCTGTCACTGAAGGATCTGTAGATGTGAGAGCTGAAAAAGATCCTGCTACACAGAAAGTTTCTGGATGTTTATGGTTTTATTTATTCTAAATCATCTCATCATCATCTTCATTTGACATATTTATAACTTCAATTATCAGATTTGAACAGTTTTGAAAATGGTTTGAATATGAATATTTTCCATTTCCTGTAAATTAGCTGCTAGTTCTTTTTTCTCTCTCAACAGTGAAGCAACATGTTTATCGGCTGTAAATGTTCAGGATGTTGAGCTTTAAGAACAGGAAGTCACTCTGACACCACAGAGATCTGATGATTTTCATGCCTCCTTAAAGCTGCTTGATGCAGCAAACAGAGGAAAAATCCAGCAGCCATTACGTTCTGCACGTTTAGCTCCACTGCAGCTCATCCTGCTCAATGTTTAGCTGCTGAACCAACATGGAAATAATATGGAGACTTTATTGATGTTCAGCATTTATTGGCTGATCATCTGTTTCTTAATGTTTCAGGTCTGGATTATTCTTGTTGTGAGTTTTTAATATTCACATCCAGCTCTCTGTCTGGGATTAACAGTAAACGTTCTTTACCTTCACATAAAGCTGTTTGGTTTTCCTCCAGTTCAGAAGTTAAAGAATCAGTTTGTGTTCAGTCTGGTTGTGGATCTGATGAAGACCACTCTTCATCACCTTCCTCCTGGTTTACCGCCACACTCATCATCATCAGTTCTTCTTCGCTCTGTGGCGTCTCATCACTTTCACTCTGAGGAAAAACACAGAGACATTTCTGGGATTCATATTTTAGCCTTTTTCATGTTTTAGCTGAATGTTTGTTTTTTTTCCACCAGGGGGACTTTTTGTGGGCTCTAGTGTCCCTTATATGACAGCAGGCTGACAGGAAAGGGGGAAGGAGAGAACGGGGAAGGACAAGCGGCAAATGTCGGCTGGGTCCGGGAATTGAACCCACGACGGCCGCATCGAGGACTCAAGGCCTCCATATGTGGGTCGCGCTGTCCCCTACGCCACCACAGCACGCCGTTTTAGCTGAAGGTTTAAAGGAAAATGTAGATCTTTTCATCTCAGATGTTTACTGTAAAGTTTCTGCTGTATTTTACTCCAAATGTTTGTTTTTCTGTGAGTAAAAATATCTTTCCTAATTTTACTAAACGTTGAAGTAAAACCTCACCTCATCTATTAATTCCTCAGAGTGAAGAGAAGTTGATCAAAGTGGAGGACAGATGTTGATACAAGCAGCATGAACATCCTAATATACACAGAAACAAAAGTTTGAGTTGAAAAATCAGATTGTAAGTAAAGGTTAAAGTTTATATGTTTGATTTTAACATAAGGTTTTCAACATATAAAATTACTGGAGCAACAAAACAGCTTTAAGTTAAATTTTCAGTTTTTAATAATTATAAAAATAAAAGCCTGTAGTGGATTGTCTACACAGAAAATATGAGTTTATGTATATTTTTTCACGTTTCATGTTTAAACTTAAATCTACCTTTTTAGATCAAATCCTAGCTATTTCCCATAAAATGACAAAGTTTGGTGAAATAAACTCATCATATTTTCTGTGCTGGACAGAAATCGATCTAAACTCACCAGAATGGTGTCGCTGCTCCTCTGCAGGCTGAAACTAATCAGAACATCTTTATGTTTCACAAGATCTGAAACAGCTTCCTGTTGATCTCAGAGGATGAGGAGGAAACTTCATCTGAATCCAGCTTCCTCATGACTCAAACTTTTATCAAATTGAACTCAACACTTCTGGACTCAGCAGGGTTTGTCCTGCAGTTACAGTCCAACTTCCTGACAGAAACATTTGGCATCAGGATCTGGTGGATCCAGCAGGTTGATCACATGAAGGAAGGAGGGACGTTTTCTGCTGATTTGTAGTTCCTATAACAGCCACTAGGTGTCCTCAGCTCTCACAGCTCACCTGTTTTTTCTTCTATATTGAGCACAAATATAGAAGAAACAGGTTTTACCTTAAAGAGCAGCGCGTCACAAGTGATGACAAAATATAATGTATAAAGAATTCATAATGAGAAAATCACAGGATCAGTTTTAGTAAATAGACATATTTAAAGGAAATAATATAAAATAAAGGAATCTAAGAAAAATGAAAGCACATAGAAACAATAAATAAATTATATATAAATAAATAAACAAATTAGTCAGAGATTTTGGGAAAATATTTCCTAGATATTATAAACAAAACTTCTAACAAAAAATGTAGTAATTTTTCTAGATTCTTTCCTAATTTTACTAAACGTTGAAGTACAACCTTACCTCATCTATTAATTCTTCAGAGTGGAGAGAAGTTGATCAAAGTGGAGGACAGATGTTGATACATGAACATCCTAACATCACGTCTTAAATCTGCTGAAGAAACATTTTATGATCTGGATTTTTTCTCTTTTTGTTGGAACTGCTTTGGTCATTTTAATTGTTTGAATGATTGTTCTTCTCACTGTAATGTTTTTAGTTTTAATTTGGGGAAGCACAGATGATGAAACTTGTTGCCTTGGAGCAAGAGGGTCCTGGGTTCAAATCCTGACCAGGAGTCTTTCTGCATGTGGTCTCCTGTGAATGTGTGGATTCTCTCTGGGTTCTCTGGTTTCCTCCCACAGTTAAAGATCATGACTAGTTTAGTTTAAATGGCATCATGGTTGAGTGTGTGTGGTTGTCTGTCCTGTGTCTCTGTGTTCCCATGATGGACTGGTGTCCTGTCCAGGGTGTCCCGTCTCTCTCCACTAGATGGCGTTAGGCTCCAGCCTCATCACTCTGTAGTTATGAATGAATGGATGGAAGAAGACATCATTGATGACAAACAGAAACCTGATGTGATGCTGAAGAAGAAAGTAAGTTCATCTCCATCCATCCATTTTCTGTACACCCTTCTTCCCTAATGGGGTCGGGAGGGTTGCTGGTTCCTCTCCACCTGCGTCCCGGGCGAGAGGCGGGTTCACCCTGGACAGGTCCCCAGTCTGTCGCAGAGTAAGTTAATCTGAAATTACAAATAAAAGCACCTTTAATTCTGGTGACATTTCTAATAAATTGTACAGAATTTACCAGGTAAGATTACAACTCAAGAAGAAATAATAAAAGGACTTTATTAATGTGTTTAAAACATAAATTATAAACAGGAAGGTCAACAAAAGGCTCTGGATGTTGTAGGGTTGTGTTGGCTAATTCAATATCTCATGGACATCGGGGGCAGTTCCCCTGGATTGGCAGACCGGGGTGGTGGTCCCCCTGTTCAAAAAGGGGACCGGAGGGTGTGCTCCAATTACAGGGGGGTCACACTTTTAAGCCTCCCTGGCAAGGTCTATTCGGGGGTTCTGGAGAGGAGGGTCCGTCGGATTGTCGAACCTCGGATTCAGGAAGAGCAGTGTGGTTTTCGTCCTGGTCGTGAAACACTGGACCAGCTCTACACCCTCAGCAGGTCCTGGAGGGTTCTGGGAGTTCTCCCAACCAGTCTACATGTGTTTTGTGGACTTGGAGAAGGCGTTCGACCGTGTCCCTCGGGGAGCCCAGTAGGTGGTTCTCCTGGAGTATGGGGTACCGGGCTCCTCGATACCTAAGGAGGTATGACATGAGGGGTATGACCGGTGTCATACCCCTCTGACACCGGTCATACAGGGGTAGGACCGGTGTCAGAGTCTGGTCCGCATTGTCGGCAGTAAGTCGGGCTCGTTTCCGGTGAGAGTTGGACTCCGCCAGGGCTGCCCTTTGTCACCAATTCTGTTCATTACTTTTATGGACAGAATCTCTGGACCAGCCAGGGTGTTGAGGGGATCCGTTTTGGTGGCCTCAGGATTGCATCTCTGCTTTCTGCGGATGATGTGGTCCTTTTGGCTTCATGGGGACGTGATCTGCAGCTCTCACTGGAGCGGTTCGCAGCCGAGTGTGAAGCAGCTGGGATGGCGATCAGTGCCTCCAAATCCGAGGCCATGGTCTTGAGCCGGAAAAGGGTAGAGTGCCTTCTTCGGGTCAGGGGGGATGTCCTGCCCCAAGTGGAGGAGTTCAAGTATCTTGGGATCTTGTGAGAAGAAGGGAGCGGGAGATCGACAGGCGGATTGGTGCAGCGTCTGCCGTCAAGTGGGCGCTGTACCGGTCCGTCGTGGTGAAGAGAGAGCTGAGCCAAAAAGCGAAGCTCTCGATTTACCAGTCGATCTACGTTCCCACCCTCATCTATGGTCATGAGCTTTGGGTCATGACCGAAAGAACGAGATCGCGGATACAAGTGGGTTTTCTCCATAGGGTGGCTGGGCTCTCCCTAGGTAGGATGAGAAGCTCAGTCATCAGGGAGGGACTCAGAGTAGAGCCGCTGCTCCTTCACGTCGAGAGGGGCCAGTTGAGGTGGCTCGGGCATCTGGTCAGGATGCCTCCTGGACGCCTCCTAGGTGAGGTGTTCCGGGCACGTCCCACCGGGAGGAGGCCCCGGGGAAGAACCAGGACACGCTGGAGGGACTATGTCTCTCGGCTGGCCTGGGAACGCCTTGGGATTCCTCCAGAGGAGCTGGAGAGAGGAATGTCTCAGCCTCCCTTCTGAAGCTGCTACCCCCGCGACCCGACCCCGGATAAGCGGAAGAAGATGGATGGATGGATAGATGGATGGTTTTTTGTCACGTGAATCTAAAATCTCAGTGCGTCGTGTCAACAGCTCTCCTCTCCCTGCCCTGGAGACGAGGCGGCTAACCAGCCAGGCGTCAAACCAAACCTGTTTCCAAAACGTCTTCAATGGCCGCCAGCAGATGTTTGAAAGAACATTATTATATAAAATCGACTCTTTAAGCTTTCCATCATGTTATCCCTTCATCAGAAACAAACCTGGAGTTTTGCTTTGATTCTTTCGTTCATGTTTGAGAAAACCTTCAGTCTCCATGGCAACCATTCAGCTGAGCCAGACGTCTGGGTGGACCTAGCCCCGCCTTCAGACGCAGCTCCTCCTCTGAGCTGGAAGCTTCCACCTCACAGAGCAGCCCTCCCCACACCTCCACTCAGCTCCTTCAGACTAGCCAGCAGCAAGTAGCAAACCTCTGCTGAGCTCATTATAGGAGCTGCTGCTAAGAGCGGCGCTGGTAGAAACGTTGTTAGAGGTTTTTAGAGGAGCCGTGTTGGGACGACTTCCTGAAGGCGGAGCTTCAGAAGGAGCAGGAGTTTTTAAAGAGACAGAGACCCAATTTCAAATTGTTTAATTAGGAAGAAAAAAAATCTTTTATATTTGAAATGTACAACGTTTGATTGTGAACTTGATTGTGTTATGAAATGGCACCTTGTGCCTGGAAAATACATAAAATTGCTTCTTTAAAATGTAATAATGAAATTAGAATTTTTTTTGACAAATTAAAATGTATGTCATAGATATAGTTATTACATTTGCATTTGCAGTGATGAACCCTGATGACTTCTCTTTGAGTCTTTTTATTCAAATACAGTAGATAAGTTACTTACCATTTAACTGAAATACATTTATTAAACCAGGGGAGCTGGATAACATTTCACCATGTCAACTGGCAATGAGATGTAGAACCATGAAAAACCTGCTGGCAGCTCCATCAGTGCAGCAGATGTTTCCTGATCTGAATAGGATC